>NC_067165.1:28807300-28994800 GCF_903995435.1 Acomys russatus
TCAGTGAGCAGCAGGTCTCAGGTGGGTTTCTCTGGCTTTGCAGTTCTGAATGGATATTGTGGGTCCGAGACTGGGAGACAGGAGTGGGAGTGGCTAGCCCTTCAGTGATCACGCATAATCCGGTCTGTCCCCAGCGCTGTGACAGGTCCCATGTGCAGGGATGGAGTAGACATGGGAGCCTAGCCAAAGGACGTCCCCACAGGAGGTGACTTCTGCAGGTCCCAGAAGAAAGCTTGGCTTGGCAAGGTGGGTGTAAGAGGAGAGGTGCAGGGCAGGGGCTGGGGGGCTAGGATGACCCACAGGAATGTGGGCCTTGCCCTTTCCTGCCACCCATTTTCTTTCTTTCTTTCTTTTTTTCTCTGGTTTTTCAAGACAGGGTTTCTCTGTGTAGCCTTGGCTGTCCTGGACTTGCTTTGTAGACCAGGCTGGCCTCGAACTCACATCAATCCTCCTGCCTCTGCCTCGTGATTGCTGGGATTAAAGGCGTGTGCCACCACACCCGGCTTTGCCACCCTTTTTCTGTGCAGACAGTCGGGGTCTGCTTTAGACCGATCCCTTCAGTCCTTCCTGACTTGGAGAAGCAAAAGAAAAGCTTTGGCCAGCCCAGGATGCCCACATCCTCCTACATCGGACCACCTTCCACCCTGCTCCCGTATGGAGACATATAGTGTGGTTTCCATGCCCCACTCCATCCCCTCACGTCCCCACTCCCCCACCCCCTCATCCCACCCCAGCAACCCAAGGCACAACGGCTTCCCGAAACACCTGAAGACACAAACTTGAGAAGACAGAGAGTCTATCTTGAACTGTGAGTCCCCAGACCTTGGGAAACCAATCAGTAGGCAGAGAGGCTACTCCTCAGGTGACCTCCGTCACCAAAGGCCATGGTCACCATGCTAGAGGACAAAAGCCAGAGAGGTTACCATCCCTGCTTTCCAACAGCTTCAGCGGAGGTGGCGACTCAGGGACAGAGATGGTGGCCTCTGTTGCTGAGGCTGCCAGACTTAACCAGTAGAAATATTGCGGAGTCCAGTTAAATAAGCATCGGTCATTTTAACTATAACTACACCCCTGGCACTGTGGGGACTGCACACAGATCACTTGTGACAGACCTGGAATGCCTACTTAGCGGGATTTGTATTTTAATTTGTTTTATTTATTACTAGCATGTGTGTCAGGGGTGAGTGGGGAAGGATGTGGGCACACACACCATGTGTATGGCAGTCACAGGAATTTTTCTGTCACTAACTGGGCTCTGGGGATCAAACTCATGTCATCAGGTTTGTCTAGCAAATGCCTTTACTGGCTGTTCCAGCTTTACCGGCTGGTTCCATTTCTTTCTTCTTTCTTCTTTCTTTCTTCCTTTAAGTTATATATATATTTTTTTTGGTTGGTTTTTGTTTTGTTTTTGTTTTTGGTTTTTTGAGATAGGGTTTCTCTGTGTAACCTTGACTATCCTGGACTCACTTTGTAGATCAGCCTGGCCTTGAACTCACAGAGATCCACCTGCCTCTGCCTCCCAAGTACTGGGATTACAGGTGTGCACTACTGCACCCACCTGTCAGGCTTTTTATTATTATTATTATTTTTTTAAACTAACTAAAGTCATCTGGAGTGAGACAGATGACACAATGGTTAAGAGCACTTCTTATTTTTCCAAAGGACAGGGATTCCATCTCCAGCATGCCTATGATATCTGTAGCTCCAATTCTAGGGAATCTGACACCCTCTCTGGCCCCTGAGGGCATCAGACACTACAGGCATCCCATTCGCCCATACACATTTTTAAAAAATGTATTACTATTGTAGACACAGAGGGGGAGGGGGAGGGGCCTCGGGACACGACAGATGCCACAGCACACATAGAGGTCAGAGGACAACTTGTAGTATTAGTTCTCTCTCTCCACCGTGCAGGCCCCAGGGATTGAACTTGGGTTCCCGGGTTTGGCAGCACCTTGACCACTGAGCCATTGTACCAGCGCTAAACTGTAAGTAAGTATGTGTGCATGTGAGTGTAGGTGCCCCCAGGGTCCAGGAAAGGTCTTCTGATCCCCTGGAGCGAAGGTTATAGGAGGTCATGGGTGCTAAACTCCGCAACAGTCCTATGCACCCTCACTAGGCTCTCCCTCCCCATGGTGCCACCCCGAGGGCCAGCCCTTCCACACATGGTCCTTTGGAGGACAGTCAATACTGAAACTATAGCAGAGCCTAAACCATTGTGTAGGCTTCGACCTTTTCCAAACCTACTTTATCTGAGGTTCTTTAATGCATACACCTCCCTTCCAACCCACCTACCCTAGATAGGAGAGAAAAGAGGTTAATGGGAACAGGAAAAATAGACCTTTTTGCACTCAGATCCTGGGAGTGATTCCCCTGGCGTAGTCGGCAGGATTTCAGCAGACCAGCAACTCAACCAGAGTTGCTGCTGGAACCTGGAACAGCAGCCGGAACCTGGAACCCAGAGCCCTGAAGCATTTTCTAGAGCAGTCTCTCTAGGAGCGTCTGGAAGTGGAGTGATGAACAGCCAAACAATACCAAGACCCGAAAAGCTCTGCCTCCTGTTTTGGATATATATATATATATCTGTACTAAGATGTGGTTCAGCTGGCAAAAACCAAGCCCCCACAAGAGGTGATTTGTCTTCTAATGGACATCACCTGATCTCTCACAAGTCTGTTCCCCATCCCGCACTTGGGATCAAAACAAAACCATGTTTTCATCCACTATACCATATCTGCACTCCCCCCCCCCCTTCAGAGCAATCTTCCTTTTAGCCTCTCTGGTGGGAAGGCACAATGGGGAGATGCTAGGCAGCCAAGACCCAGAACCTCCAGAGTCCCGGGACGCCTTTCTGTCCCTAGCACTGCTTCTTGCTGCTTCAGGGCCTTTGTGTGTGCTGTTTCCCTTCTGACTACAATTCTCTTCCCTCTTTCTTTCTCTTTTCCTTCATATCCCAACTCAAGCATTTTCTCTGACATTCCTATTATTTTACATATCTATCCTATAGGTTAAGGAAACTGGGACCCAGAGAGGGTAAGCAGTGTGTCTGGGAGCACACAGCAAGGATTCAGGACAACTGGAATTTGTAACTGAGACAGAAAGACCTGCCCACTGTTGGCAGCAACATCCCCTGGGCTCAGATTCTGGACTGTACAAAGAGGAGAAAGCGAGCCGGCACAAGCATTCCTTGGTCCAGTTTATGACCGTGGACACAGTGTGGCCAGCTGCTCCAAGTTCCTGATACCACATCTTTTCATCATGATAGACTGTACCCCCAAAAATGTAAGCCAAAGTGAGCCCTTTTTGCTTTACGTTTGCTTTTGTTGGGGCATTTTATCACACAACAGGAGAAGTAACTAAGATACTGGCTAACCCAGCCTTACTTTACATGAAGGCGAGATCACCAAATCAACAAAGACAGCAGAAGATGCTGGCGAGCCCCCAAACCCTGAGAGTGACAGGAAGTAGGGGGCAAAAGGTCTCCAGGCAAGACTGGTGCAGAGCTCCCTACTCGTCCTATGCCCCCTTTCCTGTAGGTTTCAGGGTTGAACCTAAGGTGTTGAGTGTGGTTAGCAAAAGCGCCACCCGTGAGCTGTAGCCCCAATACCCTGTTTACTACCTACTGGTCTATTGTTTTATTTTTTTGTTTATCTTTTATGTGCGTTGGTGTTTTGCCTGCATGTTTGTCTGTTTGAGGATGTCGGATCCCCCGGAATGGGAGTTATAGACTGTTGTGAGCTGCCATGTGGTGCTGGGAATGAATTGGGGTCACCCGGAAGAGTAACCACTGATCTTAACCATTGAGCCATCTCTCAGCCCCCTATTTGTTTGTTTGTTTTTATGGTGCTGGGTATTGAACCCAGGACCTCAGGCATGGTAGACAAGCTATCGCTGAGCCACCTCTCCAGCCCTGACTTCTTATTTTGAGACAGGTTTATTACTGAAGTCCAGCAAGCACTGAACTTGCGATCCTCCTGCCTCTCCTCCCAACAAGCTGGGATCACAGGCCTGCACCCCGATACCAGGCTGGAGGATTTGTCTCGGGAAAGAAACAGTTCTGAGCATTAGCTGCCAGAGCGCATGTTGTGTTCACACTGCATCCTCAATCTTGGGGTCCCTGGGGGCCTCACTCGCTCTAGATCAGAGTTTCCCATCTTGCACTGGGGAGCTTGGGGTGTGCCACCTCTATCTCCCTCTCAGCTACTGATGTAGAGCTCCATCCTGTAAGGTTACTAAAGAATTGGACCCGTGTGAGGAGAATGTGCCATGGGAGGAGACAGCAAGAATAAGGTGATAGCCGGGCGTGGTGGCGCACGCCTTTAATCCCAGCACTCGGGAGGCAGAGGCAGGCGGATCGCTGTGAGTTCGAGGCCAGCCTGGTCTACAAAGTGAGTCCGGACGGCCAAGGCTACACAGAGAAACCCTGTCTCGAAAAACCAAAAGAAAAAAAAAAAAAAAAGAATAAGGTGATTTTTCACCTCTGAAACACTAGAGGGCCATGGGAAGGGAGAGACCTTCAAAACCATCACCACCACAATCCCATCCCTGGAACCAATGCAGGTATAGAAGCCAAGAACTGACCCCGCATGCGCGCCTTAGCACGTGCACCCACATAGACACATCATCCACGCACACGCACTCACATACACACAATAATAAATTATATTTTTGAAGAAATAATTGAAGAGGCTATGGCCATGGGTCTTGCTTGAAAGAACAGAAACAGTAGGGATCAAGACACTAAGGAGGGGGGGCTGGAGAGATGATGGCTCAGAGGTCAAGAGCACTGGCTGCTCTTCCAAAGGTCCTGAGTTCAATTCCCAGCAACCACATGGTGGCTCACAGCCATCTATAATGTGATCTGGTGCCCTCTTCTGGCCTGCAGGTGTTACATGCAGGCAGAACATTATATACATAATAAATAAATAAATGTTTTTTAAAAAAGACACTAAGGAGGAGCTGCGTAGGGTGGCTGGATGGACAGATGGACAGGCGGAAGGAAGGATGGACAGGCAAAGGAAGGCTGGCTGGGTGGCTGGATGGGCAAGCGAGCAGGAACACATATAGGAAAGATTGTCAACTTTCCAGAGAGCATTGGGTGGAGAGAGTGAGGAAAAGCTGAAGGAGAAGCCGGCGGAGAAAGTGTGTTGGGGTGGGCAGGACTGGCAGGTAGCCAGAAAGCAGTGGGCATAGGGGTGGGAGCCCTGCTGATAGCACAGGTGGGCGGGAGGGAGGGGAACAGAGCTGGAGGGAACCGCTTGCTCGGTTTCCTTGGCTATGCTGGTTAATTCCTCCTCCACGCCCGGCTCCCCTTCAGAGGCACCCCGAGAATGTCACAGCTAGCTGCTGTTGTGCCTTTGGTCACAAATGAGATGTTTTTGTGTAGTTACTGGAATAATCTTGAAAGGCAGCCGGACCCGGCTTGAGGCTGTACTGAATCACACTGCGAGAGAGATGCTCTCTTTGGAATTCTGTTTCAGGATTTCTAAAAAATACCACACTGGAAAGAGAAAATTCCATTGCTGCCACTGGCCAACACTCCCTGGTGTGCGGGTCTCCCTGCTAGACGTTGGGCCGATCCTTTGATAGGCAGGCGGTGAGGTATAACATTTTGTTTTCATAGGAGTTTGTTCTACTGTCTCTCTGTGTGTGGCCCAATGAGGATGCTGAAGCTACAAGGATTTCCTCTAAACAACCATAGTTATGTAAAATGGTTAGGTAAAACAGCACATCTGAGCTGGGGCGTGGTGGCACACACCTTTAATGCCAGTACTCGGGAGGCAGAGGCAGGAGGATAATTGTGAGTTCATTCGAGGCCAGCCTGGTCTACAAAGGGAGTCCAGGACAGCCAAGGCTACACAGAGAAACCCTGTCTCGAAAAACAAAAACAAACAAACAAAAAACCCAAAACTGTTGGCTGGCATTGAGGTCATTGCTAATCCCACCTCTCTGGGCGGCTGGAGCCAGCCAGAGCCTGCCCCAGAGCTTCCTGTTAATGTGAGTATTCACTTTGGCTGCTGTTTGCACTTTGAGTCTATTAATAGACCTTTGAGGGGTTTTGTGTTTCCTAAGGAAAAACTCCTAAGAGTGTTTTTTCCTGGTCATCCTGCCTTGCACAAAGCTTCAGCTATGGAAATCGCTTGTTTGTGCTGACCTCTGAATCTGGACCTGCACTCATCCACAGCAATGGGTGTGCAGGAAGCAAGGCAGGTTTGGGTCCTTCCCTTAAGACATGAGTGGCTTTGGTGAGAGGCTGGTCTGGAAGCGCCTGGCTCAGGGTCCACAGCACAGAGCTCTAAGCCTCCACAGACTTAGAGCATTCTCTGGAGAGACAGAAGAAGGCCTAACGATAGAGACAGTCACAGAAGGTACTGACCCATGAAACTTAGCCTATGCAGACACAAAAGCTGAGAATCCCCATTATCTGCATCTACAAGCTAGAAACCAGGTGTCAACCAGTCCTAACCCACGAGGTGTGGGAGGAGATGGATTCACCCCCCTGTGTCTGTCAGCTCTCTAGGGATCTTGCCAATGGATGCTGGCCACCCACCTGGTGGCCTACCTGCATATTCAAATGCTTGTATTTTCTGGACATAACGTCACAGATGCAAGCCCAATAATAATGGGTTCACTGGTCATCTGGGTAGTCTTAGCCTAGTCAAGTGCAGTCCACCATACTCAATCTCTGGGGCAACAAAAAGTGGGGACCAGGTGGGGCAAAGATGAGCTGCATACAGGTCCAGTGGCAGTCTTGGCAGGTCCTAGGGGATGCTATGTCACCTGCCAACAGCCCCAGACCCGAAGCAACAAGTCTTTTTTTTTTTTTTTTTTTTTATGGAAGGGGGGGATGGGCACTGTGAGTCTTTCATCCACCTGGAGGAGCTTGGGACACGGTCCTGGAGGAAGGGCGCTTCATTGTGAGGGTAGAGAGATGGCAAGACGGAAGGATGCACATCAGAAGACCAAAGCCAAGCGGGGCACGCACGGCATTCTCCAGAGGCCTCGTGTCTGAGAGGAAAGCAGGACGGATCTGTTTCAGATGATGAGACAGGGCTGGGGATGTAGCTCAGTGGCAGAGTACTTGTTTAGCACGGACCAGGCCCAGGGCACAGTCCCCAGGACAGGAAAAGAGAACAAGGGAAGAGGAGGAAGAAGAAGGGAGAAAAAAGAGAGAGAAAGACAGGGAGGGAGGGAGGGAGACAGAGACAGACAGACAAGAAGGAAGGAAGAAAGGAAGGAAGGAAGAAAGGAAGGAAAAGAAATGCAAGCTGAGGGGGAGGGTATAGGCCATCTCTGGGTGGGTGGGGGAAGAACTTGCTATGCAAATTCAATAATCTGAGTTTGATCTCCAGAACCCACATAGAAAGGCCGGAAGCGCCGTGCACGTCTGTAATCCCAGCACTCCTGTAACAGCATGAGGGAGAGAAATGGAAAAATTACATGGAAACTCACGGGCCAGCTAGCCTGGAGCACACAGCATGGAGACCAAAGAAACTGTGCCCTAGTAAGGGGGAGGGAAAACACTCTATGTACATAGTTTGACAAGGACAAGTACACACACACACACACACACACACACACACACACACACACACACACCAAATTTAGAAAGCAAGGCTGGTAGGTCAAGTCCAGTGTGCTGGCATGCCTTGAAGCTGAGCAAGAAAGACCTGATAGTTTGAGGCCAGCCTGGGCTGCATAGTGAGTTCCGGGTGAGGCACCTAAGGTTTAATGTTGAGAGCCTGCCTCAAAGGGGTGTTGGTTGTGGCGTCTGAGGGCGGGGGGGGGGGGGGGGGGGAAGAGGACAATGAAGCTATCCAATTCATCCAAACGTTACCAGTATCTGGTGGAGCCTGCATGAGTCGTTGCTGAGCCCTCAGACTCTGGAGGCCTCTGGTCTTGCCTCATCTCCCTGAAGCACAGCTGGGGTGCCCCACCCCCCAGATGCCCACATCCACTCTCCGCCGTCCACTCTGGGTGTGTGCATGGCTTCTACAGCTCCACATAGTGGCACGTTACTCCAAGGCTGGCACCAACACAGATCTCGCTGTTTGGAAGGATCGGGTCTTTTACTGGGTCAGGGTTAAGGTTAAGTGTTGGTTTCTTGTCTGGAAATTAGTCAGCGCCATTGCTTCTCTGCTAGGTCTGAGGTCAAGCTGAGATGAAAGGTGGCTCATGGGAAGCGTTCTCATCAGCCAAGCTTCAGATGAGGGTCAGGGTTAGCTCATGGTGCACAGCAAAAGGCTCAGCCTGGAAACGTGATCAGGGGGAAGTCTGGGCCTGTGACTCAGGTCAAAGTTGGAGCTGAGGCTGAGGCTCAGTGCAGGCCAGGTTCAAGTCTCAGCCTGGAGGCAGGCAGGGCTCAGTCCGACCCGAGCAGAGATATGGAGCAGACTCTAGCTGAGGAGCGCGGCCGCTGGCTTCCCTCTTGAGGCTCCCAGATGCTCAGGCCTGGAGTGTGAGCTGTGCCCAGCACAGCAATCAGCAGAAGTCCAGGGGGGACCACAGCACCCACAGGCTGTCCACCCTGCCATGATGCTGAGCCATAGACACTCTAGTGAGTCCCTCAGCCATACTCAGTGTGCATGTGTACAAACATATACATGCAAACGCACACATATACATACAAATACATGCACATGTGCATGCACACACACAAATGCACACACACACATACATCTATTCACATGCATATACACACACGACATACACATATATACACATATGGGTACATGCACACACATACACACATACAAACACACACACACATGAACACATCTATTCAAACATGTATACCACACACATGCACATATATATACATACACAAACACACATGCACACATACATGTATACACACACATGCACCCACATACAAGACACCCTCACACACTACACACACACATCATAACACACACAAATACACTATATAAACACACATGTACCACACACATGGGAAGCGGGGATGTAGGCACCAGGCCATTGGGACACCTGCCCAGGTCAGATGAGCCCAGGGCCTTCATTCAGGCAGGACTAGTCTTCAGAAGCCCAGGCACCTGCAGACTTGTCCCCTGGGAAGGACACTACCCAGACCCCTCAAAAGACAATGGCCAGGTATAAAGGAAAGACCTGTGGCTGGAGGTCACAGACCTGGGTGTCACTACCTTATCTTCCCTCTGAGCCAGCTACAACATGGAAATAAAATAAGAAGGGCCGCCAGGCATGGTGGCACATACCTTTAATCCCAGCACTCAGGAGGCAGAGGCAGGCGGATCGCTGTGAGTTCGAGGCCAGCCTGGTCTACAAAGCGAGTCCAGGACAGCCAAGGCTACACAGAGAAACCCTGTCTTGAAAAAAAAGAGAGAAAGAAAGAAAGAAAGAAAAAGAAAATAAGAAGGCCACTTTCCTAGTTCGTGTTTTTAACGAGATGATGGAACACCAGGACCAATGCAACGTGAGGAGAGGGTGTGCTTAGCATCTGCTTCCACATCCCTGCTCCTCATCGACGGAAGTCAGAACAGGAACTCAAACTGGGCAGGAACCTGGAGGCAGAAGCTGCTGCAGAGGCCACGGATGGGGGCTGCTTCCTGGCTTGTTCCCCATGGCCTCCTCAGCTTGGCTCTCTTATAGAAGCCAGGGCCACCAGCCCAGGGGTGGCACCACCCACCATGAGCTGGGCCCCTCCTCAATCAATTGCTAATTAGGAAAATGCCCTCTAGGCTTGTCTATAGCCGGATCTTCCGGGGGTGGGGGGCATTTTCTCAACCGAGGTTCCCTCATTTCTAATGACTCCAGCTTGTGTCAAGTTGACATAAAACCAGCCAGCACAGCAGACATTTGACAAAGGAGGAAGCCACCAAGCAGAGGGGCAGGAGCCTGATCCAGAGCCCACACGCGCAGCAAGGGCAGCAGGGGATGAGGCCCAGGCAAGCCAACATCCAGTGCACAGATCTCTTGCCAGTCAGACCTTTGTTTCCAAATTCACTTGTCCACACCCCATTCTGAAGTGAGGAGAGTGTGACCTGGGGCAGGGCAAATACCCCCTTTCAGGCCCACTGCAATCCTGGAGCACCGGGGAGCCAAATAGGCCCAAACACCAGGCCAACCTTGCAGGAAGACTAAAGGAAGAGAGCCGGCAGAGGCTAGAAAATTGTGTTTACTTAAAGACCAAAAGAGCTGGAGAAGATGCAAATGAGAGTGAATTGAAGCTCAGTTTCCTAGCCAGGTCCTGCAAGCAGGCTTGTAAGCTCAGCCTCTAAAAAGACTGGTGTGGGGCTGCAGAGATAGCTCAGCCATTATGAGTGCTTGTTCTGGGGACTGGAGAGATGGCTCAGTGCTTAAGAGCACCGCCTGCTCTTCCAAAGGTCTATGAGTTCAATTCCCAGCAACCACGTGGGAGCTTACAACCATCTATAATGTCATCTGATGCCCTCTTCTGGCCTGCAGGTATATATGCAGACAGAACACCGTATACATTAAAAAGAAAAAAGAAAAAAGGGAGTGCTTGTTCTGGGGGCTAGAGAGGTGGCTCAGCAGTTACAGCACCATCTGCTTTTCCAGAGGTCCTAAGTTCAATTCCCAGTATAACTACATGGTGGCTCACAACCATCTATACCCTCTAATGCCCTCTTCTGGTCTGCAGGTGTACATGCAGATAGAGCACTCATATACACTAAATAATTAATTAATTAATTTTAAAAATAGAGAGCTTGTTCTTGTAACGAACCTGGATTTAGTTCCCAGAACCCACAAGGCAGCTCACAACCATCTGCCCTCCTACTGTAGCACACACACACACACGGTATGTAGGCACACGGGCAGAAAAACACTCACACACTTAAAGAAATAAATCTAAAAAGTAAAATAAGGCCAGGTGTGGTGGCACACATCTTTAATCCCAGCAGGAGGGAAAGACAGGTGAGATCTCTATGAACTTGAGGGCAGCCTGGTCTAGAGAGAGAGGTCCAGGACAGCCATGATTATACAGAGAAACCCTGTCTTGAGAAACAGCAACAATAACAAAGATTGAGTCTGTCTGGGTGGGGACAGAGCGATGGCTCAGTGGTTAAGTGTTTGCTTCTCCTCAAGAGGACCCTAGTTCAGTTCCCAGCATCCATGTCAGGGAGTTCACATAACTCCCACCCCAGAGGACCTGATGCCCTCTGTATGCCTCTGTAGGCACCCACATACATGTGGCATGTACATACAAATAAAAGTAATTGTTTGTTGTTGTCGTTGGTTTTTTTTTTTTTTTTTTTTTTTTTTTTTTTTTTTGGTTTTTTTCCGAGGCAGAATCTCTCTGTGTAACCTTGGCTGTCCTAGACTCGCTTTGTAGACCAGGTTGGCCCCGAACTCAGTGATCTGTCTGCCTCTGCCTCCCGAGTGCTGGGATTAAAGGCGTGCGCCACCATGCTCGGCTTAGTAATTTTTTTTAAATGTAAAATAGAAGCAATAAGTACCCAAATCAAACCACGCACCCCAAATACTGAGGCCAGGAGACCAAGAAAGCCCAGGCCAAGTCAGTGTCTGAAGAAAGAAGGAAGGGACCCTCCCACTGGACAGAGAAGGGAACTAAGGCCCATGGAGGTGACACTACGGAGCCTAGTGCCACATAGCAAGGTGAGGTGGAGATCTAGACCAGAACCCAGAGCCCAGTTCCATGGCTCAGGCTTGTGGTGCGCCAGCTCGGTTCACTGAGAGGCTCCACCCAGCTGTGCACATCTGTCAGCCTCTGTAGGATGAGACAATGGCCCAGGAGCAGGGCCAAGGACTCAAACCCTGCTGGCTGGACAGTGCTGGAGCCTCTAAGGGGTGGGGCTGGCTGCCACATGCTGGGGTTACCCCCTGCTGGCTTGGAGCACTACATTCCTAAGGTTGCCTGTTCTGTGTGTGTGTGTGTGTGTGTGTGTGTGTGTGTGTGTGTGTGTAAGGCTACGGGAGTGGGGAGGGGGAGGGGGGGAAGCCCACTGGAGGATTACCTCAGCAAGACCAAACTGCACTCTAGGTTCTAGGTCTCCTTCAGGATAAACCGGTTCCTCCCAGCTCTGCTGGCCCCTCCCTACATGTCTGATCCTAGACTGCTCCCCCATGGCTTTCAGCACACTCTAATCTGAGGAAAGAGACAGTTCTCAGAATGTTCAGGACCTGGTGGGAGGGCGCCTGAGTACACTAGAGCTCTGCGTGTGTGTGGGTGGAAACTTCACTCAACCCCTAGGAACCTCTAGTGAGAGAGGGGAGATGGCCTGGGGTTCAGGGATTGCCAATCTGATGGAGGAGACCTTTGCTACCAATAGTTGAGCATGCCCAGTTGTGGGTTGATTGGACCTCAGAACTCAGCACAGTTGCCCCAGGTTTGCCGCAGCAGGCTCTACTGCCTCAGCTGTGGGTGGTAGGCAGCATTCTGACAACTCTGCTACACCCAGAGGCAAGAGGAAGCACATATTCCTGCCACACCCTTGCCTCTGGTGAGAAACTGGCATGCTGGGGCTGCTACTGTCTCCGAAATGGTCCCCTCTTGTATGGGGACCCACGACAAGCAGGCTCACAATGGCTGATATTGGGCAGGTCCAGCCTGCCTCTGCTGGGCCCTGAAGAATTGCAGTTGGTAAGTATCCCCTCCAGAAGCCTGGCTTGCACAGCCCAACAGTCACAACACTGTCCTGTTGTCACCATAGCCCGAAAACCAGGAGGCAATGACTGACGAAGACACAGAACCCTTCTCCAAGCTACAAATTTAACAGTTCTCGGAAGTTCATGGCCAAGATTAAACTAAGGCAATGCTGTCAAAACGGTAGCACTGTGTGCTGAGATGGAGCTTGGCTGGTTTTGGGGGTTTGTTTCAGTGGGAAATTCTGTTTTCCTGCTTAGCATTCCCAGCCAGCCAGAAGCATGCCTGTCCCCATCACCACTGTCAGGCACCTGCCCTCGTGTCAGGGAACACACAGGGCAAGGTTGACATGATTTGCTGATGGGCAGTAGTGATGCCAGGATGCCCAGTGAGCACCCTGGTCCCTTACAACAGCAGAAGCCACAGTTTCCCATAATGCACCTTGCCAGAGTGGGAGCCACATCTTTTCTGAAACCCACCTCCCCACCGCACCCCCACCCTACCCCTGAGGCAGCCTTTCCAGTAGATTCCATCAGCAACTTGGTGTCTCTCCAGTAAGTTTCATTGCTTTCCACCAAGGAAGTCGACTTCTGGTCTAGTCAGGTCAGAAGGCAGGGAAAGGCCATCGCACATTCAAGGACATGAATCTAATGCCCTGAAGTGTGTGTAGTAAGTGGCGAAAGAGCTAATTAAATTACATTTAATCCATTAATTAAATGGTGGCCTGTGGCCATCTGGGAAGAAAAGTACCACTGAGTCTATACAGCCCATGGTGGACAAGAGGGTTTAAAGGCAGATGCTGCTTCAGTGATACCAAAAAGAGAGAGGAAGGAAAAAGAAAAGAAAAGAAAAGGAAAAAAAAAAAAAAAAAAAAGAGTGTCTGTGCCTTGGGCCGAGAAACACTTTATATAACTGGGCCAAAAATTCTCCTGTCTTTTTCTGCCGCCGGAGTGGTTTGTGGAAAGCCCAGTGCAGAGCCAGATTCCTTGTGGGGACAAATTCCAGTAGCAGCTAAGCTCACGGCTTCTCCCTCATGCAAACACACGGGGCTCTTATTTTGTGGTCCTGTGCTGCGTGGGGTCTATTTGACTAAAAGTAACAGAAACTGTGAGGCCCAAAGGGAGGTGGATTCCAGGTAGGAGTTTTCCCCATTCTGGTGATCTCCAGCCATGACGGTTTCAATTAAGGGGACACTGAAGTCATCTTCCCTTGTTTATGAAGGGCTGACTGGATGTATCCTACCTGGGGAGGGGGAGGTGCTATCTATAGCTTAAAGTAAGCTAAGGCAGCCATAGTTGCACCAGGCACATTAGTGAATGCTGCTACTACGCAGCAGGAGGGAGAGGGAGAGTAGTGCTAGAACTTGCTTCCTGGAGGGAAGCACAGACCTCCAACTCCTTCTGTGCCCAGGAGAGAGGGGCAGGGGGAGGGGGGAACTCTGTGCTGACGATACAACCTGTTCTTTCTCTCAAGCTTTTCTGGAATCTGCCCTGGAGCCATGCTGTGCTCCAAAGGTACAAGGCTCTTCAAGAATTGAAGAAATAGCCTCAATAGTGGTGGCACACGCCTTTAATCCCAGCAGTTGGGAGGCAGAGGGAGGTGGATCTCTGTGAGTTCGAGGCCAGCCAAGGCTACACGGAGAAACCCTGTCTAGAAAAAAAAACAAAAAAAGAAAGAAAGAAAGAATTGAGGAAAGATGAGGTAGAGGGGACAGGCAGGGAGCACCTGCTTGGATGGCTCCCCAGGTCTGCAGCATCCTCTGCTATCTCTGACCTTCAGACTTAGCAGCTGGTACCTCTGTGCTTCCAATCTGTGTAACTGACGACTTAAGGGGACATCGCCACAGGAATGTCATAGCCCACATTCCTGGCCATGGCCGCCACCCAGTTCTAATTCCATGTGCTAGGCAGACATTAGCTCAGCTTTTCCACACAAGAGCTGTGTGTGTGCGTGTGTGTGTGTGTGTGTGTGTGTGTGTGTGTATGTGTGTGTGTGTGTGTGTACACAGAGCTTAAGGTAACTTATCACAGCCACCCTGCTCTGCAGCCCAGACATAAGTCTCCTGGCCCTGAGTCCTGGTCCCTCTCCTGTGTTCTGCCCCTCCCCCTGTGACCCTGTGATGGGCAGGGGGAGTGATGCTTTATTCTCTGTCCTCCTCCCCCTCCCCGCAACTCTTCCTCTCTTGTTTACCTACAACTCAGCACCCAGGTCTCTGTAATTATCCCTATGTGAACCCCAGTCAGGACAGGTACCTCACTTCTGGGCAGCAATGACTCTGTCTCCCACACCATCTGTGTAAACATCTGACTTCTAGTCTGGTCTCTCTGTAACTATCTGTGAACTCTGTGTCCCCGGACAAGAAGGAATGGGCCCCGCACCACATGCCCACTCCCCTAGGCCAGAGCTTGGCATCTGTGAAGACTATATGATGCCCAGTCCAGGGCCTCCCCCATCCACTGTCAGGTTCCTGTGCCTTGGTGGCCCCACCTGCTACCCAAGCAGATACCAACGGCCCCTCCATCCCGCACTTACCCACCCGCATCTACTTCGTAGGCTCAGCACGGATCTCCTCACCTCCGCTCCCAACCTCCTTCCTGCTTTACTCTTTTATTAAGATTCTAATTAAATAATTCTAATTAAGTGTAATGAGCTGAATCGACAAACTTATAGCGATAAACCGGCACTCGGGATGTGCTCTCCTCTGGTCTCAGGCAATGGCGGTGCAGAGTTCCAGGGGGTGGGGGTGGGAGGGCCCTGTTTCTGGGGGCTCGGCAAATGGGTCTGACCACCACTCTCACGAGGACATGACTGAACACTGTGGCCCAACTAAGGCCTCCTGTGGTCCAGCCTGCCTTTTTTTTTTACCCCCTCTCTGCTATAGGCAGAAGTCTCCCAGCTCCTAGGGACAACTGTGTGGTCCCTGCTCAGGCCCCTGATATCTGTGTCTGAGGGTACCAAGCAGCCTGCTCCATACCACACCAGGCATCCCACGACCCCTGGCCCAGGACTGGGTTCTGCTAGCCACACAGATATCTGAAGAGGAAGGCCTCGACCTGTTGGTCTCCTGGCTTTGCCTGGTCTTTCTCATATTCTTTCCAATGGCGCCTTCTCAGTTTTTAATGGCAGGCTGGATGAGAGTGAGGAAGACACCCCAACCAAGCGAACGGTGTACAGTTGCACCTGGCCTTCCTCTTGGACTTACCCTTTCCTGCCTGTGTCCTCCCAGAGACTTCCTTCATCTCTCTGAGCTCTAACAACAGCTGCCATGGATCCAATGCCCCCGTGAGCCAGCCATCAGTACTGAGGTTCAGCCTCTCAGGCTTGCTTGTCCCTTTTCCACTGAGTGACTCCGGCCAAGCACCTTTACCTCTCTGGGCCTCGGCTTCTCCTGTGAGGTGCATACAGTTGCCGCTTTAGAGGATGGGCCTGAAGACTGGATGAGGTCATCTGTGGACATCGCAGTGGCCGGCCCACTCAGGCACTCGCTCACTTCATGTTCACACTTAAAAGCCTATGAGGGGGATTCTTACTCTACAGGTGAGAACATTGCCCCATTGTTTGGCCAAGGTTGGAGAAACTACAAGGGACACGAACCTGGAATCCTTTGGCTTCTAACCGGCTTTGCCACAGTGCAGTAGGTCCTGTGGAACCTGATAGTAGATTCAGAAGTCTGACTCTCTTAGGGTCGGTGGAGGTCCTGCTCTGACCTGGAAACTGGTTCTAGGGGGGTGGGGGGGGGCACAAGTATGAAGGGATGCCAGCTTCTGGTTTTTTAAGCATTTGTGTCTGGAGACCAGAGTTTGGGTCTCTCTGTTTAAGCTGTCAGATTCCCAGAGGGTTAACTCTCAAGTCCTCCCAAAGTTTCTTGCCGGTTGGGGGTTCCCAGGAGCCCCCTGTAGAGTGGTGAGTGCCTCTATTAGCAAATTTGGAGGCAGAGAAAAGCAGTTCTCTGTGAGTTCTGGGTCAGCCAAGGCTACATAGTGAGACCGTCTCAAAAGAACAAAAAGTTAAGAAAAAAAAAAAAAAAAACCAGCTCTGAGGAATGCATACCACGGAGAGACATCTGATGCTGCCCCCTCTGGACAAACAGATACTCAAAGACATGGATGTACATGTGTGTGCCCCAACTCACATACATGTTCCCCACTCAGGTCCATGTGATTTTGACACGCAGAGCTAGGCGCTTACATTCCTGACCAAAAAAAAAAAAAAAAGTCACGTGAGATGCCCACATCCCAGCCTCACCAGCAGGCTGACAGGACTGAGGACCAACAGGCCTCCATACAAGGACATACCTTGACTTCACTCAGAGCTCAGTCACACCCAGACCCCCAGCCTGGGGATCACCACCAACATAAACCCCTGTCACGAGCCTCAGTGGGCCCTGGACAGAGCTCCCCGGCTATCTCTGTACCCAGAGCACCAAAGGCAGCTTCTAGAATCACATGCTCACCCGGAGCCTTGTGAGGACAGGTCTAAGTAGCCCATGAGCCCTGTGGACCTGCTTCATCTCCACGTCCAGGGCACATTCCACCCTCTTCACCTCCTGCCCCACACCTTCATGTGTTCTCTACTCTTTCCTCCCCTGGCCCCTCCTCTGTGGAGTCCTGGCCCCTCCTGCTGCCTTCAGCACAGACACCATGTGTATTCTGGGTACCTGTTTGTGACCACAGCCTATAACTCTACCCCCTTATAGAAGGTCAACTCCATGTGTGGATGGGGGCTGTTGTCACTAGGTCTGCCACCATGTTCCAAGCACCTAAAACACCCGGCATGTGACAGGTGCTCCTTCATGGTGTGCTGAGGGAACAGCCCTGACCCCTGGCACCCAGGCCTTCCTGCAGCTCCCCACTCACAGGGAAGTGTCTCACTGCTGCCTGGGACAGCGTTTGCCTCCTGCTGATGCAGTCCCTATATCTCCAGGGCTGCCACTTGCACACATTCTGCTGCCACTCCTCATCTGAAGCTTCCACGGGCTTCTACCAGCTCTGCGATGGGAAGGCCACAGAGTGGACAGCTGGCAGCAGCCCTGTTCCAACCCTGTCACACCTTGAACGCTGAGGAGCACACACGCGCGCACACACACACACACACACACACACACACACACACACACACACACACACACTACCATCCCACAACCTTCTAAGCAAATCCTCTTTATACGTTGTCCACCTGAAACATCCAGAGAGGAATGTCTTCCAGATTAGATGACCGGCCTACCTTTCCAAGGGGCACAAGTTTGCAGAGGGGGCGAACAGCACGTATAACAGAGTGGCATCTGGGTAGGAGTTCACAGCACAGGATTGCCCTGCTCCTCAGCTTTGATATTTCGAGTGGTTCTTACCCTGGTCTCCCTCAGACTGTCCTATACCATTCTACAAAGCAGCCGACAGTGTAGCCACAAAACACAAGTGCTCTGGCACAGTTGAGAAACTAATTCAGTGCCTCACTCTGAGGCTCCCCACAAATTCTTGCACCTAACTGCCGGCACCCTATCCTCCAGACGAGGAAACAGACAGGCTGTTTGAGTCATGTGTGCAGTGGCCTAGTGACAGATCTGGGGCTCAAAACACATCACTCACCCTGTGTGTGGCTAGAGCTCACTGTCCTCCGGGTACCTGGCCTGGCAGCTTGAGCTGCGGGCAGTACTGAGTTCCTGAGAGCGCTGCCAGCCGATGCTCCCTCCGCCAGGGGCCTCCCTCAACCTCCTCTTATCCCACTCACTCCAGCTCCGACCCCTCCATTAGGAGCTCAAGGGGCTTCTGGATGTGGGTCAGACCTCAGCATGTCTCACAACTGCAGGGGAGCCCTGTGCCCACTGAGGACCTCATTCTCAACCATAAACAAAAGGGCTCTCCTGGCAGTGAAGAGTCTAGAACAGGCAGCGAAGTGGCTCAGCAGATGAAATGCTTCTCCTTCAGTCCCGTCGCACAACTCCAACCCCTGGGACCCACAGAAAGGTGTACAGAAAGAACAGACTACAAAGCGGACTCCTGACCTCCACACGTGCACCGCGCTGTGACACACGTGCACCCGCAGGGACACCACACATGGATTCTAGAACCTTTATTTAGAAACATTTTTGGAAAACAGGACCTTTGGTCAGGATGTAGAACCAGACCCCAGCGTTACAGCAAAGCAGCCCAGGGGGTGGGGGTGGGGGTGGGGGGGCTGCAGGGCTGCTGCTGGCTTGGAGTAATAAAGACCCAGCACACCTACAACTAGTGCCTGCTGGGGATTGTGAGACCAGGGCCTTGGTGGCCTCCACACTTCTGTGCTGCCTCTGACCTGAGCTCCCTGATCTCTCATGAGGCTGGCCAGGTTTACCCATTCCGCCATAACCACATGGAGCCGGGAAGCGGCTGAGCCCCTGGCCATGGAGAGACAAGGCCCTTAACAGCAGAGCTACCAAGACATCAAGGGTATCTCCAACCTTTCTATTCCTTCTCTGAGGTCCAGCTGGACCACTCCCCTCACTCAGCAGCCCACCTGGAAGAGTGCCACAGCACCCTCAACTCTATTCTCCATTGTCACACTGGTGTGGGCAGGCTTGCATGATCAGTGACTTCTGGGAACCGTGCCCCCGCCCCTCGGACTATGAAGGGTCAAGAGGCCTCTTGTCATCCACAGACAAGGCCAAGCTGTTGATCAGCAGACACGTGCAAATCGTTGCCTAGCAGCACGGCCTTGTGTCCCAGCCCACATCTGTCCAGGCTGGAAGCTCCATACTGCCCCAGCAGTACTGTGCTGGCATCTGGTTAAGGCTGTTATTCTGAGGTGACCTCAGGAGCTCCCAGTAAGCAAGGTCATGTTCTCTGAGAGTTCTAGTGACCTGCACTCACTGGCAGGGCAGTGAACACATGGGATCTGAGCCTCAGGCCTGCAGTAACCTCTACAGGCCTCACAGAGGCAGACACTACTTGACAGCCAGACACCAACTCTAACTAGCTAAGTGGACACCGCGAGGTGTTCCCTTCCTCCCATCCCCTTTGCACTGGCACTCACTGTCCCTCCTCTGATAAGATACCCTCATGCTGGCAAGGGACAGATGGGGCCTGATGTGACGGGCACATGGCTTTGCAGACTTCCATAAAGGGCATGTCCAGAGCAGCCACATGAGGGGGGAAAGGGGACGGCCAGCTGGGAAGAGGCGATAGCTCCAGCCAACAAATTTGATGTGGGGTTAGGCCCCAGCAGCAGCTCCCAGGGTGCTCTGTGCTGCTGCCCACTCCTGGTGCTGCTGGTCTGCAGAGGCAGAAATAAGCTTTGGATTCAGATAGGCTGGGGTTCAAATCCCAGACTTACCGCTACCTGAATGCAAGCTTCAGGTGAGTCCCTCGGATATAGTAAGTGGGACTACGTACCTTCCTACAATGTATTGGTCGGCGGGGGGCGGGGGGCGGCGGGCGGTCCTCAGAGGTCACCAAAGATCCTACTGCTTAAGACACACTTTGGTTGTATGACACCGAAACCAAACTGAATGACCCAAAAGCTTCCTCCGTGTTCACTAGCTCTCAGTGCTGGAAGGAGCCATGCAGGCCACTAGAGGGAGAAAACACACCAGTACTGTCACCCAGTACCCAATCCTGCATGCTACAGTGCTGACCTACCATGCATGATACGCCCACAGGTGCAACTGTGGCACAAAGGTTATGGGGTAACCAACCTCCTTTGGATTTGAAATCTGCTCTACAGGAAGGGATCCAGGCCTGGTCAGAAGCCCAAGGCTAGGGCAGTCACAGGCCCAGTGAGGAACTTCCTGCTGCTGTTTGGCTACACAAGGACAGGTTACCACACTGCCTTCTAAACACTTCCCTCTATACCCATAGATGAGTGCTGCTCTTAACCTTGGCTGGGGTGGCTTTTCTCTGCAGTGGGCAGCAGTTAGTGCAGATTCAGAATGGGTTAAAGGATCCCAAGGACCAGGGAACACTGTGGGAAATGGGGTACAAAGAACATTAAGAGCTCCGTGGGGGAGGAATGCTATGTAGTACTTTTAGGGAGGTCGCGGACAGCACACTCCAGAACTCACTGCAGCTGTGGTTACCCACACACGATCAAGCCAACAGGACCAGTCAACACTTCAAACAAGCAGAACTATCCGGACCCAGTGCACTGCAAACAAGGAAAAGGGAATGGGTTGGGGGGGGGGGGAGACAGGAAGTAGGAGGGTTGAGCTGGGGGTGCACAGGTTCAAGTCATCATTTACATGTATGGAACTGTCAAAGAATAAATGAAAGATTCTATTCCTTTGAAGTAGTCTAAGGCCACCTACCCACCTCCTGGCGTGCCACAGCAGACTGCTAATGCTGAGGCTGGGCACAAGCGCCCTGACATGGCTGGTAAGTCCCTCCTAATACCAAGCAGCTCACTTGCTCCATTGTACCAGGGAAAGTGGAGCAAGACCAGGCTCAAGCCCACATCCCAGGCACAGAAGCTGGAAAGGCTCGCAAGGTGGGACTGTGATGGCGTCTCCTGGAGAGCCGACCCCGTCTACTCAGAGAAGCTGAAGGTCAAGTCAAATCTGAAAGGCAGCTTTGTTCTTCTACTCCATCCATTATGCATGAGAGAAGCAGGCGGCCGAGCTCAGGACCCATAATTTGAGACATCCGGAGACTAAAGGCGTTGGCCAAATTTAAACCGAAAGATGAGCATGTTGAGTGTCTTTTCAAATTACGGAGGAAAAAGAAAGAATTCTGGAGTCTGTTCTGATCTGCTTGGGCCTCACAGGGAGTCTGCCAGTATCAGAAGGCTCCGCCTCTGGACACTTGAAACAGGACTGCTGAAAGGGATGGACGCATACATGCGTGAACACCGCACCAGCTGCAGGAAGGAGCAGTGGCTCAGAAGTCCCCAGACAGAAGCCCATGGAACTTGAGGAATGTGGCCCTGCTGGGATGGTCACTGTGAGCAGCTGGACACAGGCATCTCCTGGGAAATCCCTACATGACAGGGTGAGGGTTCGGGATATAAGATGGGGCTGTGACCTTTCCCGGCACTAAGGGGAGGGCTGCCTGGTGCCTTCAGCAGTGATGATGGAATGGCATCTGGGCTCCAGCTTACTTCTCTAAGTCAGCGGGCACACGGCAAGCACAGGTACTCAGTGTTTGAGAGTCCGCTAGGACTTACACATTTGGTCCAAATGACCTTTTGCTCTGAGAAAACCTTTGAGCCACTGGAAATGTACTACCAAGAACGTGCCAATAGTCAATAGCCTCATGAAACCCAGGAGCAGGAGACTGCTGTACCCTATTTACAGACAGAGAAACTGAGGTTCAAGGAAGCATGCAACTGATTAGGGCGACAGCTGAACTTTGGGTCTCCTAAATCACTGGACCCCCACCCCCACTCTCTGTTCCCCCTTCACACAAAGCCACACGATCTGGAGCTGGAGGGATGGCTCAGCGGTTGAGAACACTGTCTCCTCCTCCAGAGGTCATGAGTTCAATCACAGCAACCACGTGGTGGCTCCCAACCATCTATAATGTAATCTGACGCCCTCTTCTGGCCTGTGGGTGTACATGCAGGCAGAACACTGTATTTAAAAAAAAAAAAAAAAGCCAGCCACAGGATCTGACTTCGCATTGTGCTCAGCCTGAGCACAAAGCACAGGTCCAGAGCAAGTAGCCGAGTGTGAGTCACTGGAGAGTCATGGGAATGTCACCATCCCTGGGAGGGGCGCACATGGGCACGCTCAGAGACTGAGCAGGACTTATGGCTAGAACACCACCACTGTCAACACACTGGACCACACGTGTGGTCCTGCATCACCCATCAGTAACCTCACCACACAGTTGACCATCTGCAGAGAAAGAAAGGTGTCCTGCTGGCCCATCAACAGGGCACCTGCCATTACCCACCCTCCATGCTGGTGCAGCAAGGGCATGTGGCCTACCCAGGCTTTGACACACTGCTGCCCCTGTCACCAAAGGGCAGGAACCACAACACTGCCCCTCATCACCAGCCATACAGTGTTCATACTTTAAAAAAAAAAAAAAAAGGTAACATTTATTGTTTCCTCCTCAGAACTGCCTTTCCAGCTTCACACCGCAGCCTCGGCAGCAGGCACAGGAAGTGGACACCTTGTCAACAAGACTGCAGCACCACCTGACACCACAGCAGTCCCTCACACCCAGGGCCCTGGCCACATGAGGTGGGAGCAGAGGCCTGGATCTGGCTGGGGAAAGGGAGCTAACAGTCTTATTCTAGCGAGGATTTTCCAGGTACCCTGCCCAAGGCCAGGGGCTGACTCAGTCACTCAGTACGATCTGGGAAGTCACGCTGCTGTGTTTTTCCTGGGGCTACTGGGACCTGCTCTCACCAGCCCAACAAACTAGGGGGGTGAGAGGGGAGGCTCCTTGCGATGGAAAGATGCTTGTGGCTTGGTTGTGATTCAGGATGCCAGAGCCCATGGGACCAGTGAAGGGAAAAGACAGAGAGAGAGACCGTGGACAGCTCACCACTGGACAGCGCACCCACTGGGTAGAGTGGGAGGACCACTGTGGCTGCAGGTCAGGGAAGGACTGTGACAAGTTTCTAGAGCAGGACTCCGCTTCACCCGTGGAATCAACACTTCAAAACGCTCACATTTTCCCAGAAGTCAGCAGCGTGGCAGCTAGCAGGGCACGGAGGCCTGCGCCAGCGCGCACTGTGTGGAAAGGCACCAGATGGTTTGTTATGAAACACATTTTGGTCAGAAAATAGCTGGGGCTTTTTGGTTCCTGGGAGGACAACAAAGCTAGGGAGACAGGCGTGGGCTGTGAGGTGGCGGCGGCACAGACAGCAGCTTTGGTATCAGATCTGGGTTCTATTCTCAACCCCCCACCAAACGCATGCCTCCTCAGTTTCTTTATCTGTAAAATGGATGCAGAATATTCTGCCACAACGTAGTGCTAGCCTTTGGTATCACCCCAGGAATTATGGGGAGGCAAAAGATGGGGCACACACAAGGACACACAGACAGAAGAGCAGGCCCAGCTTTGTCTGTTGGGGGTGGGGGGATGGGTTCTTGAGAGCCACACAGAGGTAATCCCCAGAGTTGCAGGACTCTGGGAGTCATAGGCAGCTGGCACACTAGGTCCTAGCCCTACACAGACCACCTCGGGGACTGGGGCCCTCTTGTGGAGGGAGGACAGGAGGCAAGCTGGACTCCCACAGCACCATCAAGGACCTCGAACCATGTCCATTTTGTGAGCATTAAAGTGCAGAGCTCCATGTGTCTTTGGTCAGGGCTGCCTGAGAGCCTCTGAGGGAGCCGAGCTTGAGGACCCCAGCTTCCCTGAAGGCCACGTCCCTCCAGTGCACAAAGAATGACAGGCTCTCACTGCCTGAGGAGTGAAGATGCCCTAGAGAAAAGGAATAAGGAATGCTTTGGTCATTGTCCTGACACTCACAGCAGGAGGAGGCACTGGCTCCAGGAGAGAGGCCAGGAGGCCAGGAGGCCAGGCCCCATCCTGCACACACCATGAGCGCCTCATGCAGACCTGGAGTGGCTGACTGGCTACCCCAGGCAGCCCTCTTTCCCTGCCTGCCTGTGCAGCTTTCATCTGCAGGATTGCAGCCGCTGGCATAAGGCAGCTGGCGGCTCCTGGAGCTGGCTGCCCCGCTGCAGGTGGCTTTTGGTTCATCACATGTTGAGGCCAGTTGTGTCCCGCCGGCCCCAGGCCCTCAGAAGTTGAAGAGGTCATCTTGATCGATGCTACTGCTGTCAGGTTTCTCCCAGTCAGTGGGAGATAAGCACTGCGCATAATGGATGTCCTGGGCTGACAGTCCAGTGTCCAGAACTTGAGGGTTTGTCCGTGACTGTGCCAGCCTGGAAGGTGAAGGCAACACTGTGTAAGCCAAGTAGCAGGTGAGGGGCTGACGGGGGCTAAGGAACAGGGATAGACCAGCCAGAAGGGATGCGACATGAACGGGAAAATGGCTGAACTCAAAATTAGCAGGGGAAGGCCAGGGATGGTGGTGTACGCCTTTAATCCCAGCACTCGGGAGGCAGAAGCAGGCAGATCGCTGTGAGTTCGAGGCCAGCCTGGTCTACAAAGCGAGTCCAGGACAGCCCTGTCTCAAAAAAAACAAAACAAAAAATTAGCAGGGGAGGTAGAGCTCCTGACAACAGGAGCCCAAGAGGCTCAGAGCCCTGGGGCAGACATGATAACCTACTCCAACCGAGGCCAGGGGATCTAGAGAGCCAGTTGTAGACAGGAAGTGTTCAGCCATGAGAAGGCTTGACCTAACTAGGGTCGGCATGTGCTTTCCACCAGCCACACAGGAGACAAGCTTACTGTCCACAAGAACCTGGAGAGGTCAGTGCAAGGTAGCTCTGTCCTCATGAGGTACATGTTCATGAGGTACACGAACGCCTGGAGAGAGGCCTCTGACAACGCTGAGCAAATGCAGAGTGCCCAGGGCGGAGGCTGTGAGCTGACAGTTACAATCGATGGTCATGCAGGATCGCCAGATGTGGTGCCAGGCTGGGCCAAGGGATTATAACACACAATGATTTGCCTTTTGAAACTGATAAGGACCTGTGACAACTGAACATTCTAGAAAAGCAGATGAAGCTGTTTTTTCAAATGTGGAGAGAATCAGCCAGTGAGGCCTGAGAGGGTGGGAGAAAGGGCCCTGCGTCCTCCAGAAGGGCCTTACCTGCTGCTCAGCTCCTAGCTGCAGCGAGAGGCGGCGGAGAGGAGGGGGGCAGGAGGGTAAAGGTGCTGACCCTAAGCAAGGTCCTGAGGCAGGAGGCCTCTGAAGGAGCTGCACATCCAAAGGGAGGCCTGCAGGCCCAGGACTAGTAACCAGAGTAGCCCATCCTCTCCTGTAGCCTTCATGGCACATCCCCACACATCAGACACCCTGCAACATCTTCGTTCCTAAGTAGTAAGCTCTCCCTGTCCCTAGAGGAGTCCAAGAACTGAGCAGAGTGCTAGCATGCTCAGGTTCTCCACCCAGCTGAGCCCACATGCCCAGCACAAGCGTCCCTTGGAGCATTACCTTGAAAATGCTTCATCCAGACCATCGTCCAGCTCCTGGGAAACAAAGCAAGAAGTCAGACCTCTGGGTGGGGCTGTGCTCTCCCCAAGGGAGCCACACAGACCCAGGACCTGTATGTGTGTTGGGAAGGGGTGCCTTCGGGAACTAGCATGGGCAGGCCTCATGCCCATCATGGACCCAAAATTGGCGCCTGGGTGATGTTGGTACACGCTTTTCATCCCAGAGCTGGGTAGGCAGAGACAGGCGGATTTCTGAGCCAGAGGCCCAGAGTTCCAGAAATGCCAGGGCCATGTAGAGAGACCCTGTCTCAAAAGCAAACAAACCAGGAGGGAAGGACGAAGGCAGGCAGAGAAGAACAGAAGAGGAAAGGAAAGGCAGGAGCTATGACAAGCACAGAGTGTCAGTCTGCAGTGGGTCTTGGTCCAGAAAGCCACCCAGGGCTAAGTGGAATTAGGTGAGTGAATCTGCAGCTGCTGGAGCGGGGTCCTCTCACTCAGTCTCATGTGCTGACGAGGACGTTAACATCTGCAGTGTCTCCCAGCACCCGGGAGGCAGAGGCAAGTGGATCGCTGTGAATTCGAGGCCATCCTGGACTATGAAGTGAGTCCAGGACAGCCAAGGCTACACAGAAGAGACCCTGTCTCGAAAAACCAAAAAAAACAAAAAACAAAAAACCTGCAGTGTCTATGGGGCACTAGAATGATGCCCTCTGAAACCAACCACTCAAATGAAAACTGAAATTAAAGGCCACTCAGGTTCCTCTGGGAGATGCTGTGGAAGGTCAGTGTCCTCACTGACAGAGTAAAAAGGCTGACACAGAGGTCAGGCGCTGGCCATGAGTCCTGAGAAGCAGTGGCCGAGCTGTGCATTCAGACGGCTGAGAAGGGAGGGGTGCCAGGCACCAACCTGCCATGCCTAGAACAAGGGAGCCTTTGCTGGTCAGAGCGGGAAGCACCACAGCCACTTCGATTCAGAGCTAAGCACTGTGAGGAGACAGCTGTGCTGGGAACCAGGCCTGGTAGGGACACAACCATGGGTTCAGAGGGGTCACTGTTTGGCCACTTCACCCATGGGCTGGGTGCTGTTGGGCTGGGTCTGAGCCTTCCAGAGGCCCATATATGGAGTCAGGGCCCGGATGTGGGAACCACTCCAGGCTTGTTCAGAGACCTGGCTAAAGCTCACTGGATCACAAACCTATGCCCAGGCCATGGCGCTACTCACCCAGACGACACTGTTGTTGCCCAAGACTTGAGGCCGCGGCGTCTCGTCCACATTGTTGGTGTTAGCACTGACCGTGGACAGCGGGGCCTTAGCCCCCTCTTCCAAATCCAGCAGGTTCCCAGTGACAACCACTGTGAGGGGTCAGTTGGGGACATCAGCAGAAAAGGATGCACACATATCCTGTACCCTTGTACTATACCAGTCCTGACTAGCTCTCAGACTCAGACCCCAGTCTGACCCTCCCCACCTGGAACTGCAAGACAGTTGCCCACAGGAGAGAAGCACACCAAGCAGGCTAGGGTAGGATGTCTACCAGGCTGAGGCAGACAGGAGTGCACGCACGCTTACGCATGTACCCAGGAACTTGCCTAGATAAGTGCATCAGAACAGCAACCCTCTTAGCTACCCACAAGGCATATGTGTTGCTGATTTAACAGAACAAAAGGAAGCAGCAAGAGCCCAGGAGGGGCCGGGGGGTGGTGGTGGCGTACACCTATAGACTCAGCACTTGGGAGGCAGAGGCAGAGGCAGAGGCAGACAGATCTCTGTGAGTTCGAGGCCAGCCTGGCCTACAAATTGAGTCCTGGACAGCCAGGGCTCTGTGACACAGAGAAACCTTGTCTTGGGGAAGGGGGCGCAGGGAGCTCAGGAGGGAAGCTCTGGATAGGGGGCAGGCTCGAGACTCACAGCTTTTCAATGATGGGGTGCTGTCCCGTCGGGTCCCTGGGACGTCTCCTCCTTCTTGGTTGGCTTTTTCCCTCTTCTCTTTCTCTGTGGGATCAAGGCACAACACCCTGAGGCCTCACAAGGGACACTGTCTCCGTTAACCGCCGGGGAGAAGGTAGGCTGAGCGTGCTCAGAGGCTGTATGAGGTCACCACCCAGGAGGAGGGACACCTTCCAGGTTTTACTTAAGCCCAGACACTCTGAAGAAGGGGGAAGATAGCCTCTGTCCAGATGGGGAAACTGAGGCTTAGAGTCACAGGACCTATTCAAACCCACAAGCCTAGGAGGAGGACAAGAGTCACCGCAGGTCTAACTCCTGGCCTGTGTCTGTCCCTGCTCACATCACTCACAATGCCCAGGAGAAAGACTCACCTTCCTTGGACACCTGCCAAAACTCAAAGGCAACTTTGAAGGCCTGGGCTACAGTGAGGGTGACGGCTTGTGCCTGAAAAACAGGAAGTGGGGGTGGGGATAGGTGCAGTGTCAACCAGCAAAAGCAAGTATGAACTGGAGGGCTGGGGGTTCCCACCCCACCCTAGGCTCAGGAAGGCTTAAGGGAGGAGGCAGGGGCCTAGCACAATACTTCCTACGGTAGCCTAGGGCATAATGAAGCCACACCCTGGAAAGGCAGTTAGGGCCCAGTGCAGCACTCCAGTCCAGTTCCTCCAACAATGGCTGTTCACCTCCACTTTTTCCTTCCCTTCAGGCAAACCAAAACCAACTATAAGTGCTACTTCTTCTGGAAAGCCCTCCTGGGTTATCTGACAATTCCCTACACTCACAGAGCCCTTGAACTAGACAGCAGAAGCCAGGAGTGAAAGGGCTGGAGAGACGGCTCAGATGTTAAGAGCACTGTGTGTTCTCCCAAAGGTCCTAAGTTCAAGTCTCAGCAACTACATGGTGGCTCACAACCATCTGTAATGAGATCTGGTGCCCTCTTCTGGTGTACAGGTATTATTATGTATACATAATAATTTTTACTTTTTATTTTTATGTATACATAATAATAAAAAGAAGAAGAAAGAGCCTAGCCATGAGAGGTGGAGGCCATACTGTTCAGGGTTACCGGGCACTGGGGACCGGCCGCTGACAACTGAGACCCCCAGCAAAGTAGGAGGTGGCAGAATCAAGATGTCGGCCCGGTCGTCAGTAACAAAAACCATGGAAGTACTGTGACCAGCCTGTAAGGGAGTGCCCTGGCTTCCACTTCAAATCCCACTCACATGTCACCACCCCTCTCTGCTGTTACCAGCACAGGGTTCCACAGGCCCGCCCATGTCCCTCTGGAATATCCCAATGTGACCGGTTCCTGGGTGACACAGCTCAGACTGAGCCTGGGTGGCAGTGATGGCGGCTGAGGTCGAGACCGTGGCACTGACCTGCTACAGCCTCCTGTAAGCCCCATTCTGGGGTGACAGCCCAGCGCTAGGTGTGCGAGCCCCGGGAGGGGACCACACTCTTTCAACTGCAGAACCAGTTCAGGCTTCATTCAGCAGCTTCCGCCAGACAGAAATAATATTTGTGGCCACCGCCTTCAAAACTCTTAAAAAAAATTTTTTTTCTTTCAAAATCTCCAAACTGACTGATCTGCACCAATTAAACTTCACGAAGTATAAAATCTCATTTGACTGTCTCCGTCATTTACATTTTTGATGGAAGTACGGATGCTTTATGGTAAAACTTAAATATGGTAATTAAGTATGAAGCTCTTCACAGCTGTTTACAATTTAAGCTGTCACGTCTGAATCAAGTTTAATAGACTCAGTTACCACTGAGAATTGCCCGTGAACTAAAAATATGGGCTAATTACCAGGCCAAGTCAGAGCTCTATGCTCTGGAGCAAGGGCTGGTCACCCATGTGGCAAGGCTGCGGAAACACCATGATGCCTGCC
The DNA here is from genome assembly GCF_903995435.1 of Acomys russatus. Taxonomy (NCBI): domain Eukaryota; kingdom Metazoa; phylum Chordata; class Mammalia; order Rodentia; family Muridae; genus Acomys; species Acomys russatus. Next base: position 28,836,736 of record NC_067165.1, read on the forward strand.
TGCAGGAACCTGGGGACTGGAGTTTGTGCTGTTTGCATTAATCTGGTCCGTTTGCACACGTTCCTGGCCCTCTGCCCTGACGTCCTGTACAGTAAGTCATAGTAAACATGTAACCCGAGCAGAGGTGTGAAGCAATGTGTGCAGGTGGCTGCAGGTCTGGGCTGGCAAAGGCCTGGGGGTGACCAGTTTCCCTGGGGACCCCCCAGCAGTAAGACTCACAGGAACAGTCAGTGGGAAGACCTGCAATCCCCAGGCCACTGCACAGCCCTCCTGGGACCCCTGTTATGGGCCTGACTTATTATCCAGAAGCTTCTACTTGCTCCAGCTGTCCCATGTCTCTACCTTGTTCCCCCTAGGCAGAGTCAACGACGGCCAGGTGTGCAGCCCAAATCAGGCCCTGTGCTCACTATCAGCCTTGCCAGGGCTTCCCTGGGTCCCACATTAACCTTTGCACAGATTACTCTAGAACACCAAGGTCCATGTGGAAGAAATGGCCCTGTCCCCTCTGCCAGACAGAGCTGGGGTGTCCAGGCCTATGCCCACACGGGGAGCCTAAACTCCACCTCCCTTCCGAGAACAGAGATGTGGTGGTTGAGCTGAGGCCCCTCACTTGAGCATATGTTCCGGAACCACTTCCTTGCAGTAATTTTTTGGTCAGGCCAAAACAAGATCAGGAAAGGGAGTCCTTGGGCTGCACCATGAGGGACCCCAGGAGGGAGCCCTTTCTCCAAGTGAGGGCCACATTTGCACATTTGCACATTTGCAGGTTGACCCCGCCTGGCTCCCTGATGCTGAGTGCTCGGGCTGCGCCTCCCTATGCTAGCTGGCTAGCTGCGCTGCCTCCTCACGTCCCCCCAGCCCGGCATACTCCTTCCTGCTCACTCCTCTACTCATCCTTTAAGGCTCCAGTCTCCAGGCACCCTCCCTAACCTCCAGGTCCAAACACCCACACCCCAGAGCCGAGCCCTAGACTCCGTGTCAAAGCGGCCCTTCCCCTACAGACCCTGCAGATGCCCAGACTGCACTGCAGAGCCTTGTCCACAGACTGGAGATGGCTGCCAGCAAGTGGGGGTGAGCCAAGGCCCCAATTTGTTGGCTCTGTTTCTTAACAATTAAACTTTATTATACAACCCAACTGGCTTACACAAGAAGGAAAAAAGGTTAAAAGGGACAAAGAGTGAACCTTGCTTCTCCCTCAGATAATCAGGGAATCTTAGGCCTGAAGGTCACCCACACTGTTGGCCCTTGGAGCTACGGCCTTGGAGCACTGGGAGGTACCTATACCACTCCCTGAGTGGGGGACAAAAGGTGGCAGACAGACCACAGCCAGGGCCATACAGAGAAACAAACAGTTGAATGTCCCACAAGAGCTCTGGCCTCAACCCACGCACCTCCGCTGGTGCAGCCATGAGGTAGGTAGCTGGCTTCTGCAGGCTGTGTAGAGTCCTCTGGCCCAGGCCTCCCTCTGAATGGCTGGGCCTGCTCCCTATCCTGCCTCACTCCCAGAACCCAAGCCTGGAAGAGAAGTGCTTAATGCCCCTCCCACCAGTGCCCACACTTCAGCAATGACCTCGGGCCAGCAGCCCTGCCTGTGCAGTCAGTGGGGAGGAAGAAGCAAACAATGGGGACATAGTTTGTATTTTTAAGTCATTGTGGCCTCATTCATACTAAAGTCGCTGCCATCTGTGTGAACCAGGCTGTCAAAAGAGAAGCCACCACAGCTCAGGGTCCTGTAGGTGGATGACTGGCAGCATGGAGTCTGCAAGGAGACAAGACATGCAAAAGAAATGGGGGGGAGGGGCTTAAGGCTGGGCGTGGTGGCACACACCTTTAATCCCAGCACTCGGGAGGCAGAGGCAGGCGGATCGTTGTGAGTTCGAGGCCAGCCTGGTCTACAAAGCAAGTCCAGGATGGCCAAGGCTACACAGAGGAACTCTGTCTTGAATAAACAAAAAAAAAGGGGGGTCTGGAGAGAAGCCTCAGCAGTGGAGAGCACTGCTCTTCTAGAGGACCCGGCTTCAATTTCCAGCACCCACATGACAGCTCACACCTGTCTGTAACTCCAGTTCCAGAGAATCCGACACCCTCACACAGACACACATGCAGGCAACAAATCAATTCATATGAAATAAAAATAAATTAAAAAAGAAAGAAATGGGGCCTTTGGAATGACTCTAGGGGTCACTGGGGAAACCTCCTCATTCTGTTGACAGGTAGACAGACCAGAGCAGGGCAGGGCTCACCCATGGCCACACAGCACACCAGGTGTTCTCACTCTTCCAAGTCTCTTTCGCACAGCAACAGAGCCTCACAAGTGGGAAGAGGTTAAGGGTGTTGAGTCGGGGAGGTAAGCCTGGATTGTCTAGTGGCTATTATCACCACAGGGACGTGAGAGGGACAGTCAGAGAAACAGCAGTGTGAGAGTGGACACTGGGGCTGTGTGAATAAGAATGGGCCCCATAGGCCCATATATTTGAGTGCTTAGTCATCAGGGAGTGGCACTATGAGAAGGACCAGGAGGTGTGGCTTTGTTGGAGGAAGTGTGTCACTGGGGATGGGCCCAATGTTGCTCTCCATCTGTGGAGCAGGATGTAGCTCTCAGGTACTGCTCTGGCCTGCCTGCACACTGCCTGCTCCCTCCCCGACTCACGGCTGAACTGTAAGCAAGGCCCCAGTTAAACGCTTCCTTTCATAAGGGTTGCCTGGGCCATAGTGTCTCTTCACAGTCTTAACTAAGACAGACTTGATGTGGGAAGGTGGCACACAGTTCCCTCTGAAAACGGAGGCTGGGTTCACGAGGCTCTCTCCAGGGCTACAGAAGAAATGCAAGCTGGCCGATTACAGCCTGCCTCTTCCCCGGACCAAGGATGATGCTACGCTGTTTTGAGTTCACTACGTTTGCTGTCATTTGCTCCCACAGTCCTTGGAAACGCATCCGATATTAGAAACCTGGGCCCCAGAGACTGTGGGGGTTCCCAATGTGTCCTCTGAGGAGCATGGGTCTGGGGATCAGGCTCTGAGCTGTTGGTGGGTGGAAAGCCGAGCTAGCTGACGTCAGAGGCCGGCTCACACTCAACCCTCAAAGGCCCCAGAAACCAAAGTGTCAACAACAATGTCAGAACAGCTTTGCCTCCTCCCCTGTCACAGCGCAGGCTGGAGACCACCAAGGTGTCCCCATCCCTCAGCCCCATCAGATGTGACCAAGCAAGCAAGGGGAGTGCTGACAAGAAGCTCTCAGCCTCTCAGCTTTGCACCTGGCTGGCTGTGCTAACCTGAGCGAGACAGCGGGCTTCTGGGGTGTGTTCTACTGTAATTAAAAGGCTTCAAGAAAGGCTAGAGACCCTCAACATTACACCTTATGAAACTCTGTCTTGGAAACTAAACGGGGAAAACACTTGGAAGCCTAGCTCCAAAATGCCCACAGAGGGGCTTCCAAGGGGCCCTCTGCCTCCCAAGTCTGGCCCCCAGGAAACCTAGTCCAGGGGATTCTCACATTTACCTCCTACCGGGTCCCTCCAGTCTCCCGTCTCCAAGAACTAATCCCTACAAGGCCTGTTCTCCCAGACTATACTAAAGACAGGAACATCACAGCCTCAACCCAGCCAACTGCACAACTGAGAGGAATATGCCCAGGCGCTTCCAGGGCGCATGCGCTCATTACTGCCCACAGCCAGTCACGGGCTGACGCTAGCCCTTGCAGTGTCCTCAGTACTCTCTCACCCACTTGAGATTCCTGGGGAGTCCCTGTTACTGTCCCTCCTGGGCCTGGCACCCACCCCACCCACCCACCCAGACACACAACTGACCACTTTCCGCTTGGTGCAGAGGAAGGCGTGGCACTCCAGGCTCTCGCTGTGCTGGCTCTGGGCAATGTATGCAAACACCTTGTCGTGCGCCTTATCTGCCGTGCAGTAGGAGATCCTGAAAAGCAGGCGAGAAGAATGGCGTCCCATCACATCTGGATGTGCCTCTACTGGGTCCCAGAGAGCCTGCCTCTGCCGGTCTGGCCTTGGCATCCTGAGACATCTACAGGGAGAGACTTAGGCCAGGCAGGGCCACACCCCTCACAGGAACATCTGAAACTAACTACATACCAGCCAGCCAGCGTACCAAGGGTCTTTCATCTTTAATGTCTGAGCGATCCTCAGAGCCCGGGGCTGGGACACAAGGCTGCCGATAGGGCCAGGATATGAACTGTGTCACCGTGTCACTGGCTAGAAGGAGAAGCAAGACACTGCCTTCCTTGCCACTGCCCTTCATACTCTGCAGCAGTGGGGTCTCCCTTCTTGATGCTGGGACCCCTTTAATACAGTTCCTCATGTTGTGGTGACCCCAACCATAAATTTTCATTGCTACTTCATAACTGTAATTTTGCTACTTTCAAGGATCTTAGTGTAAACATCTGTGTTTTCTGATAATCTTAGGCAGCCCCTGTGAAAGGGCCGTTCAACCTCCTCCCCCAAAGAGGTCTTGACCCACAGGCTGAGAACTACCGCTCTACACCAACCAGACACCAGATAATATTCAGGAGCCTCTCCCAGGAGACTAGGACCATGACAAGGTCTTCCTGGAACTGTGGCCAGAGGTGGAGCTAAGACTGAGGCTGGGCCACCCAGGAGCCCCAGTGGGTTCAGGGGAGATATACCATCTGCAGCAACCAGTGACCTTTCAAACCTCTACCTACACCCTCAGCTCTCTGAGCACTCATCTCCTGTCTCCTGTTCGCTACTTCTATTTATCCTGAGAATGGTGTCTGGGGAGGGGCCGGTGGCTCAGGGGTGGGGCAGCTCAGCAGATTCACCAATAACCAACACAGCCCCAGCTTTTGTTACACCACTCCAATAACACTGGTCATTCCCAGGAGGGAGGAAGTGGGTACCAGGTCCCTAAATGCTTTTTCCATCCTAGGCATCTGGCCTCCTGCTAACCACCCCTTGCTTCCAGAACACCATCAGCCAGATCCTGCAAGGAGCCACCACCTCTGGAAGGGTCTTCCCAGGTTTTCCCTGACATGCCCTCCTCCTTTTCCTTACTGGGGAACACTGTCTCCTACGTCCTTCCTTCCATTCCTTTCCAGACCGGACATGCCCTGAGCACAAGGCTAAACCGGCACTTAGAAGTGTTGGCTAAGGGAGAGCAGGTAGGACCTGGACGGTGGGATAAAGGCAGCCGCCTGGAGCTCTGGAAGCATTCCTTCTAGCAACCTGTGCCCACCCCACCCCAGCCTGGGACCTCCAGTTGGTGTCCCAACCCACCTCAGTCCCTACCTCATGGTGAAGTCTAGAGCCACTCCCTCTCTGGACCTTAAACTTCTCTATGGTCACGTGGATTTGGGCTGCCTCTCCCCGGTTTTGTACCCCCATACCTGACCAGCTGAGAAAGCAGTGGGATAGCCTGAAGCTCCTGGGGCCCGAGGGACCTCGGAGGGACCACTGCTCCAGATCCTGCCTCAGGCCTGTCTGGGACACTGAGCCAGACACGGAGGGCTGAGCACTGTGTTCACGGCAGAAAGAACAGGCATGCTCCACAGCTGTGTGCTCCCAGCCTGATTGAACAGCCCTGCCCGATACCCCAGCCTGTCTGTGAGCTGTGGGGTGCTCGTTGGCACTACATTAACAGTGCAGGGAGGCAGGACCTGCCCCGGCCCATTTTACAGATGAGGGAAATTCAGGTTCCCCAGACCCCAGAAAGAAAGCTGTAGAACTGTAGAGAGATTTAGAGAGGACACTCCCGGCATCCCCTCAGGTGACAGAGCCACTCCCTGCCAGGCGTACCTGTAAATGGACACATTCTCAATGAGCTGGCTAGTGAGGCTGTCCGTCAGAATGATCCCCCGAGGCGACACCTTGAGTGTTACCTTCTGCAGTTTCTTCCCACCGGCCTTGGCCTAGGGGCACACAGGGGTCAGAGGAGCCTGCCTGTGGGCTGTATCTCAATGCTCTAAGGTCCCTTAGCACAGACAACTGGCAGGTGTCATGAGGACACGCAGCCAGCACCCTTGTGCTAGCTAGTTTTTGTAAGCCCGACACAAGCTAGGATCAGCTGGGAAGAGCTGGGAATAGAGAACCTCAATTAAGAAAACACCTCCATCAGATCGGCCTGTAGAGGCAAGTCTGTGGGGTATTTCCTGGACTGGTGATCCATGTGGGAGGGCCCAGTCCCCTGCGGTGGTCCTGCAGCTGGGTAGGCGGTCCTGCTGCTGGGTAGGTGGTCTTAGATTGTCTAAGAAAGCAGGCTGAGGAAGCCATGAGGAGCAAGCCGGTGAGCTTCATTCCTCCATGGTCTCAGCTTTAGTTCCCGCCTGAGTTCCTGCCCTGACTTCCCTCAGTGATGGGCCGTGATGCAAGTTTAAGACAGACAAACCTTTTTCTACCCAACTCATTTTTGGTCAGTATTTTAGCACAGTAACAGAAAGGAAACCAGGACAGCCCTCCTGAGACACAAAGGGACAACCACCACCCACTAGCCCCTGATGCCCTGGTGAGCACTGGCCCTCACGAGGGGGAGGGACAGGGAATCAACACTCCCCTGTCCAGGAAGACGGGGACTCCCAGGGGAAGAGGCCCAAGGACGTGTACCAGGGAGGGACACTAGACAGATCATTGAAGTGCTGCCACAACCCATCAGTGACCTGGGGACCCAGCTCCACTCACATGCCAGGGCCTGAGCCACAGGTCAAAGCCACCCCAGGGAGCTGCCTTAAAGGGCCCACACTCAGCCAGGCGAGGTGGCATAAGCCTGTAACCCCAGCACTCGGGGAAGCAGAGGCGAATGGATCACTGTGAGTTCGAGGCCAGCCTGGTCTACAAAATGAGTCCAGGATACCCAAGGCTACACAGAGAAACCTTGTCTTGGAAAAAATTTTTTAATTTAAATTAAAAAAAAAAAAAAAGGCCCACACCCACTCAGAGGCAGGGAGAAGTCACTTGGGTGGGCAGTGGGAACACGGTAAATGGGGAACTTCCTTCCCTCTTTGGAGCTAGTGAGTCACCAGCAGCCTAATGTGGGGACTCAAAACTGGAAGCAGCCAAGGCCACGATGGCCTGAAGGGAGGATGCTGACTGACCCTTCCCTGTGAACACAAAGGCATCTCCACAAATACCCCTGAGCTGGACACAGGAGACACAAGGTGGGCCAGGCTCAAGCTTATGTCACACAAACCCCACCTGGGGACAAGGGCAGCTAAGGCAGACGCAGCTAGCCAGGCCAGGCCCCCGTCTTGTCAGGACACTCACTGTGGCCACAATCCTCTTGACAGCAGCTGCAGACAGCTCCTCACCCTTGGGCCGCTCCACCAGCGTCATACCAAGGTACTTGAGGCTGAAAACCATGCCCTCCAGCAGCGTCTCCCGGGTGTCCGTCCAGTTCTCTGGCAACTCTAGCACAGGACAGGCAGGCCTCAGTTGGTTCTCACACCTCCCCAGCGCCCAGGGTGCCCCCATCCTCACTTTAACTGTTATCTCCCAGCTACCCAACACCAGAGCACCTTGACATACACTCTCCCCGTTCACCCTTAAGCGCACCCACAACCTGCCACACACACTGCAGACAGACACTCCGAAGACCAGCAAACCGAACCAAGTCAGAGTCAGTCAACCTAGGCCACCTCATGTGCCCAAACTATGTCAATGCTTCCTCACTGAGTCCTCAGCCTGATTCTCTGAGAAGAGGATGATTATATATTACTGACGAGGAAACCGAGGCTGAGGGGCTGAAGGCATGGGCCAACAGCCACCATGGTAAATAAGCCCACACTGGCTTTGGAGATGGGCAGTCTGGGGGTGGACACCAACGAAGATACAGTGGCCCAAGGAGAGGGACTAGAACTAGAGTTTAATGATGTCACCAAGAAGGAGGGGTGAACCTGGGGAGGGGGCGGCAGGGGTGAGTTGGGAAGGGTCACACATGCAGGAAGGAGTGCTGAGGCCAAGCAGGAAGTACAGACCCTAAGGGAAGGTTTGGCCATCCCCCAGTTCCTCCTTGGAGCTGAGGCTAAGGGTACCCATCAGAAGTGGAGAAGAGCGCTGAGCTTACTAGAGAGAGCAAGGTCACTGGACATGGGCACACAGTCAGGGCCCCTCCTGCCACTGCACAGATGCTGTACCCACAGGTACTCATGTGACCGTGCCCATTCCACACAGAAGCCCTTTGCCTTCCCCATCAGCTATAATACAAGCCTAGGATATTCCTGTGCTGTCAGGAGCAGGTAGAATCCAGGATCAGGAGGTACTACCATGCTCCTGCACCCTCTGGATCCCCACTGTCCTCCTTGGCCATGTCCCAGAGCCTTGGGCCTCAGGGTCTCTGTCGTTTCATTCACATGGCTCATGTATTGAGCAAAGACACTGTCCCTCACTGACCCTGTCTGTTCACGGGCAGGGGTAGGGAGAGGGACATGCAAGTATTACCCCAGCCCTCAGGCCCAGGTGAGCAGGGACTTAGCTGATGGGTCACCTAGAACCTGACATGCAGCTGGCACTCAATGTTTTCTGAGTATAGGCAGCTTTGTTTGACACACTGCCCTCTGGGCCTCACTGCCAACATGAGGCTGAGCCCCAACTCAGAGGACCCTAAAACCCAACATGACGCCCAATCCGTTAGGTCCCCAGTCCTGTGTCAGGCAATGAGGACCCCAGAACAACTCCCCGCTCTGGAAGAATCCAAGGCTCACGTGCTATCTCCAGGACAAGCAGGGCCACCATGTCAAACAACGATACAGGCATAGTGGCCTTGCAGGCCTTTCAACCCGTTCTACAGTTGGGGAACTGGGCTTGCTCATGCTCCTGATCCCTGGACCACACAACTTGCCACAAGGCAAACGGCCTCCATATTAGCCAAAGGTCAGAGAGAGGTTCTTAGGTGTTTCCTAATAACCAAGGCTGCCACTTCTTCACAGACCAAGACCAGCCCACCACTTCCAACCTGAGACACATCCCATGCCCAATGCCTGCGTCCTTGGCAGACATTGCAAACAGACTGCAGTGCCTCCCTGTTTCCCATTATGGCCTCAGGCAGGCAAGACTAATCAATCAGGAGTGGCCTTTTCTCAATATCCATTCCTGCCTTAAGGCAAACGTCCTTTCCCCCATCTCTGGGTCCTACTCTCCCATTTCCTCTGGCCCAGGCCTTTCCTGGCTCCTGTCCAAAGCCACTTCCGCTCACTTCATTCCAAAGGGCCAAAGCTTGCCGAGGTCACTGGTGATCTCTTCGCTGTCAAAACATTCTCTCCTCCTGACCTCAAATGCTTGACGTTTTTTTCTACATTCCTCCTTTCCTGGTCTGACCTTTTTCTATGACACTGCCTCCTTCGGCACTGGCTACCAAGTCCAGCCTCAGAGACCCTCAACCCAACCCTTTACTTGACAGATGATACAACAGAAGCCTGGAGAGGTATACGGCCTGTGCAAGATCACAGAGCAAGTCAGAGATGCCCACAGTGACAGCTGGGGTGTCCGAACGCTCCTCCCTTCTCTCCAAGCATGTGAACATGCGCATGCAGGTGCACACACAGACGCACGTGCACAGACACGCACGTGCGCACACACAGACACCGAGATATACACAGACACACACACAGAGACACATGCACACAAGCACACACAGACACACACAGATATACAGACACACACAGACATATACACATATACACACAAGCACACACACTGACAGACACATACAGACACACACAGACATATACACAGACACACACACACACACACACACACACACACACGCTCCCACCACACAGTACAACATCTACTTTCTCAATAACCAAAACGCTCTTTCTGAGCACAGTACAGCAGTGCCCTGCGTGATCTCAAGAAGACGCAGAGGGTTCTAAATTAGAGGCCAGCCTAAACAACACCTTGAGCTCTTGGATCAGAAACAAACCTTTAAACCCAGCACTTAAGAAGCAGAGGCAGCGGGCGTGGTAGCGCACGCCTTTAGTCCCAGCACTCGGGAGGCAGAGGCAGGCGGATCCCTGATCTACATAGTGAGCTCCAGGACAGCCAGAGCTATACAGCTATGCCTCTCCCGGGGAGGGCCTAATCAGAGGCAGGCAAGCTTCCCCAGTGGTTAAGATAAGAGCAAGCGCGCCTCGGTTTTTTGCCCTGACTGACCCTGCAGGAGATCTCCACAAGCCTCAGTTTCCTCATCTATAAAACAGAGGAAAGTGCTTTGAGGGGTGTTGTTTCACGTCCCCAGCGCAGGCGTGGTGGCACCCGCCTGAAATCCTAGTACTTAGGAGGATCAGAAGCTTAAGGTCATCCTTGGCTGCACAGCTAGTTAAGAGGCCAGTCTGGCATACGTAAGGCTGTCTCAAAAAAGGCAAAAATAAATAAATAAAATGGGGGCTGAGAGATGACTCAGCAGTTAAGAGCGCTGTTGCTGCTGCTGCTGAAGAAGAAGAAGAAGAAGAAGAAGAAGAAGAAGAAGAAGAAGAAGAAGAAGAAGAAGAAGAAGAAGAAGAAGAAGAAGAAGAAGAAGAAGAAGAAGAAGAAGAAGAAGAAGAAGAAAACGACTAGGTTTGGTTACAGAGCTCACAACTGCTTCTAACTCCAGCCCAAGGGGAATCCAATACCTTTGGCTTCTGCGGGAACCTGCACTCATGTGCATACACACATAGATACATTATTTAAAATTATTTAAAAAAAAAAAAAAAAGGACCAGCTGAGCACAGTGGTGCACACCTGTAATCCCAGCACTCAGGGAAGCAGAGGCAGGCAGATCTCTGAGTTCGAGGCCAGCCTGGTCTACAAAGCAAGTCCCAGACAGCCAAGGCTACACAGAGAGACCCTGTGTTGGGGGGGGTACCTAAAAAATAAATAAAGGGAGGGTGTGATGGCATATGCCCCAAATCCTAGTAGGTAGGTTCGAGGGCAGCCTGGTCTACACAGTGAGTGACTTAGTCAGACATAGGAGATAGAGAAAGGCTCACAGGGCTGTTTAGACTGTGAGTAAAAAATGAGACAAGACGCGATAAAGCAGGAGGCTGAGGGTCAGGCCCTGGGGAAGGTGTCTGCAGGCTTTCTCACGGCTATGGCTGTTGTTGCCTGGGGTGGGGGGCTCTACTGATTCCTCCCACAGCAGCGTTATCTCTGCCTGCCTTTCTTCAAAGCACCTGGCCTTGAGTGTGCTCCCCAGGCTGCAGTGCTGGTGTGGGCCCCCACCCTGAGTGCTTCTCTCTGTGTCTGCCTGCCTGGCCTTGCAGGCTAGCCTCCTCTCCTGTGCTTCTGGGCACGTGACATGCTCTTCACTGAGGCCTCTGGCGCCCACAAGTTCCCCAACACAGAACAGTGAGACAGACAGACAGACCAGTGTGGTCTCCTACCACCAGACACCACAAACAGCAAGGAGCCAGGGCTGCACCCCTTCCCAAGCAGAGCCCCCAGAGGCCCCTGGGCAAATACAGGCCTGCGCCCTAAGCCTTATTCTTGTCCAAGTTATTTTCAGCCCGTGGTGGGTAATGACTACGCTATTTTCATTTTGTAATTTTACAGATGACCTGCTGTGGGAGTTAGCTGGGGAGTTAGACCACATGTCCAGTCCGGCTTCAGCTGGCATCACGTGCCCCTTCCTTGTTAAGGCCCCCAAGAGGAGTCAGGGCTACATGGGCGTCCTGCCCTCGCCTCCCCACCCCCCCATCGCCTGGAAGACCTGCCTGAGTGGTGTCTAAACATCAGAGCTGCAGCCAATTCACAGGTATGGTGAAGAGGAGCCCTGCCCAGGGCCATAGCCTGGTTCCCAGGCCCAGTGAGGGTCTCCTAGAAGCTGCAGGGATACCCTAGGAGGGGACCTAAACTCTGCCCTGTCAGGAACATGGCCACCTTTGACGAATTCCGTGGGTTTCTCAGGACCTTCATGGCACAAAGTTTCAGAAAGGACTAAGAATCGGGCATTATGGCAGATGGGAGCCCTTTAATTCCAGTACCCAAAACGCAGAGGCAGGTGGAGCTCTGAGTTCCAGGACAGCCGGGGCTACACAGAGAAACCTCGTCTCAACCCCCTCTCCAAAACAAACAAACAAACAAACAAAAAGAAGGACTAAGTCAATTTCAGAAGTTACAGCCACCAAGACTGTTCTCAAAAGTGAACAACTGTTACCCCAGTCAGTGCTTCCTCATACACTGGGAGGGGGGGGGGTAGAGGCAGGGTCTCGAAACCTCCCTGTGCCTCAGTTTCCTTGCTCTGAAGCAGGAAACAGTACCCACTCCATGGGGCTAGCCTGAGGGACAGATGAGCTTGCACATGACCCTGCCTGGCACACACTAAGGGCCCCAAAAGGACCGGCCACTGTCACTACCCCGACCGAGCACAAAGGGCTTCAATGCACACTTGGCAGCTTACTGAGTTTTATGGGAAGTCACATATGTCACAGCGCAGGCAAGAAATACAACCAACGGCCCTAGGCGACAGCCCCGAGACTCAAGCCCCACGGCCCATTTGGCAACCACCAAACCCCTTCCCATGCTAGGCAGGCGTGACACATGCCATGGCACCCAAAGAGAGCATCTGACCCCCTCACCCCCACCCTCCCACCCCCACCGCCCCACCCCCGTCAACAGTGTGTGACCTGACTCCTCAAACATCCTGCCCCTCTCTCAGAAACCGCACCGGGGGAGCCTCTAGTTCAATGTCCCCCAGGCCTGCCCTTCCACTAGCCAAATGCTCTTCCTACCTTTTCCCACCTCCCTGGACTCAGCTGTCCCCTCTCCAGGTCACCTTCTCAAGACAGGTGGCTGTCAGGGCCCAGGGCCCTAACCACCTCTATGCAGACCTTGCTGACACATGACACTAGCATCTGCCCCACAGCCTACAGCCTGGCTGCCAGAGGCACCCAGTGTCCTGCAGAGTGCCACAAACTGGGGGACTGTGGTCTTTCATCTACAACACCCTCCAGTCACACCTGTGGCCACTGCCATCCGGCAGCAAGGCAGCTTAGCGCTGACTCTACCCTAAGGACCCCTGAACTAAGGCCCAGGGGCTGGCCCTCCGTCCACCACTGAGGCCACCCTTCCCCCTCTCAGCTGTCCAGAGAAATCTCAACAGCTACTTCCACAGTAGCAGCCGCCACCCTACCGATCTGAGAAAGCTACTGCTTTGAGGTTTTATCTTATTTCTAGCACTCCAAGTATCGGTGGCAATTCTTCTGTCCCTTCCTCCACCAGAACTGAGAGCCAAAGTCACACCACACACTCTCAGGAGGCACACTCAGGCTCACTATACCTCTATCACTGCCTCAGGAGTGGACGTTTTGTCTTGGAGACAAGGCCTCTCTATTACATGGCCCTGACTGTCCTGTAACTGGCTTGGAGACCAGGCTCTGCCTCCCCAGTGCTGGGATTAGAGGATCAAGCCCAGCACTATTTACAGTCCACAGGTACATATGAATAGACCTCCACCTAGAGTCACGAATTAGCTTTGCTGGAAGGGGCACCTAATCTTTTTTTCTTTGGGCTCTCTGGCAGCCTAGCACAGTCAATAAAGGAATCCGAGAGGTCAAAGTGACCCCAGGGCCCTTAAGAAGGATACCACAGAGTGAGGGTGCGGTGGGGGTCGGGGGATGTGAGGGTGGTGAAGGTATTGGAGCGGGCGGGATCTCAGCCAGGGGCCAAGTGGTAACCAGCCCCTTGGGTCCCAGAACTGAGGTTGTGAGGCCAGCCTGGTCCACAGAGTGAGTTCTAGGACAGCCAGGGATACCCAGAGAAACCCTGTCTGGAACAAAACAAAACATCTTTATGGTTCTCAGAGAGGTGGAGAAAGTGGCAATGAGGAGAGTCCTCTTTCCAGGTCATCCAAAGGCCGGTGGCCAGGGGCTCTGCCCCCCCCCCCCCCCACAAGCTGCAGCCCCCATCTAGGCTTCTCTTTCTCAGCACAGGTTGATTCTAATCAGGATCCCCCAGCTTTGGTTTGGCCTCTGAGCTTTTTTGTTTTTTTCATGCTTAGTAAGCATGTGGGGATGGGAGGTCCATGTGCCACCGTGGGCGAATGGAGGTCACAGGGCAGCCTTTGGGAATCAGTCATCTCCTTCCATCAAGTCGGGGTCCAGAAATTGACTCAGGTCCTCTGGGTTGAGAGCAAGTTCCTTTCTCATCTAACAGGCTCCCCATAAGGAATGCCCACACGCAAAGCCTTCCTCTCTAACCTGTGTCCACACTGGTCCAGGTTTGGCAGCCAGCCAAACCTGAGGTGGGCGTTGCCCCTAGCACCCCCTCCCTGCCCCCTCCCCCACCCATGCCACCCTATGCCCCAATAGCCAGAAAACCCAAGGTATGTGTGTAAGACCCCTGGGCTGGAGAAGCTGCCTCAGGACATGCTCTGTTCCTGGAGCCATGGACTTCCCTGCCCTGTCCATTATCTCTAAAATGGGTCTGAAGATAAGGATCCCAAGCTTAGTCACCTCCCAGAAGCCAATGAGCTAACTGAACAGAAGACAGATACCAGAGACAAAAGCAGGAGCCTGCATTCACTGAAGCCATCTCTAGGTAAGCAAAACACACACTGACACTCTCAGGCAAGAAACACTCTTCCTGGCAAAGTGAGATTATGAGCCTGACCAAAGATAGGCCAGGCTTCTGGGGTGCTCTTTCTGAGGACAGAAGCTTCTAGAGGGGCAGAGAAAGAGGAGAAGATGGTTGCTTCCCCCCAGAGTATAGACAGGCTGGGGCCCCATCCCAGAGATGGCCAAACCCGGAAAGGCTCAGGCTGAGCAGGGAGGACCAGACAAAGTGATGTACACCTTTAATCCCAGCACTGGGCCAAGCAGAGGCTCAAAGCCCACCTGCTTGGTCTATATAAGCAAGTTCCAAGCTAGCCTGGGCTACATAATCAGAAATTACCACCAATTTATTTGGAAAACACAGGAGCAACATCCTAAGAAACGCCTAGCCAAGGCTGGCCTCAAACTCACTATTTGTCACGGCATGACCTTGAACTTCTGACCCTCTGGCTTCCCCCTCCCTATTGCCGGGGTTACAGATCTGTGCCACTACACCCTGTTTCGTGACGTGCCGGTGTTGGAGCCAAGAACTTAGTACCAAGGGCATCCTGCAAGCTAGGCAAGAGCCCTCCCAAACATGCTGTGCATGTCAGCAACACAGGAACTGTTTCCCCATTTTGCAGGCTTGGGAAACAAAATCATTAAGAACAGGTGACCCGCCTTTGACTGGAGAGGGCAAACTTTTCACTGCCCAAAATGTACCCTGCTACCCTAGATGCAGCTCTGCTTCCTGGCTCCCTGTCCTTCAGACCTCTCCCCTGACCCACTCTTCTTCCCCCTGTCCCAGGAGAAAAACCTCAGGGTTCATCCACTGCGGGCAATCATGCTCAGAAGTCCTGGTCACATCCCCACGAATTTTTGAAAGGTTATTTTGGGAGTCAGTTAAGTGTGGAAGGTTGGTACGTGCCCCGGCCATGGGCCCTCTGACCCCACCCCCACCAGCGGGCACCAGCACACATTCTCAATGCCAGGCAGGGCTAGGAGGAGCCCACAGCTGGAATACCACAGTGGGAGAGAGGAGGGGCAGGGCGGGCTCCCGAGGCCCAGACACGCTGGCGCTCCAGAGACTAGGAACTCGGGCTCCCCTGGTGGAGCCGGGCAAGGCAAGGTGCTGGCAAGAGGCTGGGGGAGAGGGGGGGGGGCGCTGTTAGTGGGAGAGGCGGAGGGTCCCAGGTGGGTGGCAGGTGAGGGTGTGCCCCGGAGTCCAGGAGCTTTGGCTTCAGGTCAAGAAGGCCCGGGTGATCCCATACCACGGCTCCGAAAAGGGAGGGACCTGAGCTAGGTTTCTCAGGCCTCAGGGGAGGGTGCCAGGTGCCGGCTTCTAGAGTAACCCGAGAGGTGGCTGGGGGAGGCTGCTTTCCGCCCTTCCAGACACCCGGGAGAAGTGGCAGCGAGTCTGAGTCTGCCTTTTGCCTAGGTGCCCAGGGACTTGGGCAGCCCCCAAGAGACGGTACAAGGGAAACAGGCTTTGAAAATAGCCTGGACGCCAGTCTTGCCACCTGGACGCGTCCGGAGGGGAGGAAGCGGAGACCTCCCGTGGCAGCCAGGCAGGGCTTGCCCCTCGGAGCAGGGAACCTGTGGGACTCAGCGTCCAGGGGGAACCCCGTAAGTTGAGCTGGAGCGAGTGGAGAGGCTCTAGGTGTCCTCACCGCGCCGCACCTGAGGACCCCGAGTTCCGCCCGCTCCCCGCCCCAGACCCAGCCGGACATGAGCCCGGGGCCCGGCCGCTCGGGGCAGGAAGAGGCCGCCGGTCCACCTTGGCCCCGAGCTCAGTGGAGGCCCGACCCGGGGCGCACACACTCACTGCGATGCCGGCCGCCCACCCAGCTCTGCTTGGCCAGACTAGGGCTCCGGATTAAAGCGCGCCCTGCTGACTTGAGCGCGTCCATGGCCCGCTCCGGTCGCCGCCGCCGCCACCGCCGCCGCCAAAACTCCTCCAGGAAAACTTTCCGCCCGGCCAGGCGGCGCGCGCCCGCAGCGCTCCTCCGCCCCCCCCCCCCCGCCCTCCTAGCGACGTCTGGGGCGGGGCCAGAAATGCTACGCCCCCGCGGACACGCCCCGGGACACGCCCCCAGATCGCGACCCCGCCCCTCCCCGGCAGGGACAGGCTCGGCCGCTGCACTCGCTGCAGCGTTCCTGTGCTCTGTACCCATCAAGGCTCCCGTCCCCAACCTAGAGGATCCCATGGCCTTCTAGACAGCTCGGCTAAAAGGCACCTGGAGACCATTTCACAGATGGGGAGAGTGAAGGCTAGAGACGTCAAAAGGGTCTTGTTCAACAAATAAGAGAAAACAAAGTGGTAGATGGGAGGGAAATGGCACTCGCCGCCAAGCTTGATTTATGATCCCGGAGACCACATCGTGGAAGAGAAGAAACTCCTGCAGATTGTCCTCTGACCTCCAGGCGCTAACAGTGGCACCCACGCGCCCTTCCCCAATGTATACACACACAAAATAAATGTAACGAATTCGCCGGGCGGAGGTGGCACACGCCTTTAATCCCAGGATTTGGGAGGCAGAGGCAGGCGGATCACTGTGTGACTTCAAGGCCAGCCTGGTCTACAAAATCGAGTCCGGGACAGTAAAGGCTTCACAGAGAAACCCTGTCTCGAAAAACCAAAACAAACTAAAACAAAAAAGTAACGAATTAACTTAAATAAAAGCAATGGGAGGCTTTGACTGAGAAAATGAAGGTTGTAAATTTTTCAGGGATGGAGTATGTATGTAAACACCCCTAGCAGCTTTCTCAGCTGTCACCCTCCCCATAGTCTCAGGGACAGTGCAGCCTGACTGGGACTCAGACTTGCTGTGTGACCCGAGGCTGTCCTTCCCTTCCCTGAGTCATGGTACCTGTCACACATAATCCTATCTTTAGTAAACCCACTGGCCTGCCTGAACAGAGGCTCTAAAACCTTGCTCCAGGAGCCCTGGGCTGCTCTCAAGGCAGCAGGCCTGTTCCAACTCCAGGAAGCCAGCCAGCAGTCAACTCTACAGCCAGGTGCGATGGCTCATACCTGTAATCCCAGCTCTCAGGGAGCTCAGGCAGGAGGATTCCTGCAAGTTCCAAGGCACCCTGGGGTACAAAGTAAAACTTTGCAGCAAAAAACAAAACAAAACAAAACAAAAAACTAAACAAAACAAAAGCCAAATAACAAAGAATTCTAACCACAAAAACCTGACCCTTGGTCCTGGCTGTGCCCAAAGGAATCCCGGGCAGAAGCCCGCAGGCCTATCCTGGCTGGGAAACAGAGAGGCTGTGGCCTCTGGCTGCTTCCTAAAACCCTCCGGTCTGTTCCCAGAACTCAGCTGGACTGGACAGTGCAGCCAACCATAGCCTCCTTTACACCAGGAGACACTCCCAAGAGTCTGAGACCGTCCTTGTGGTGAGCATGGTCTGGCTGCTCTGAGTGTCACTTTTGGGAGGGGGTGTTTTTGGTTTTGTGGGATTTTTTGGGTTTTTTTGTTTTTGTTTTTGTTTTTTTGGTTTTTTGAGGCAGGGTTTCTCTGTGAGCCTTGGCTGTCTAGACTCGTTTTATAGACCAGGCTGGCCTCGAACTCACAGCAATCCGCCTGCCTCTGCCTCCTGAGTGCTGGGATTAAAGGCGTGCGCCACCAGGCCTGGCTCTGAGTGTCATCTGTAAAGGAGAGACAGTAAGAGTTTCCCATGGGGCTGTCCTGAGGGACTGGAGTTAGAGGAGTTCAAGCCTACCCTCAAAAACCCACCTGCATCCTCCGGGCGTGGTGGCGCACGCATTTAATCCCTGCACTCAGGAGGCAGAGGCAGGTGGATCTCTGTGAATTCAAGGCTAGCCTGGTCTACAAAGCAAGTCCAGGACAGCCACAGCTCTGTGTAGCAGAGAAACTCTGTCTTGAAAACCTTTAAAAAAAAAAAACCTGCTTCCTCCAGGGATGCCCTCCTAGACCACCACCTCTCGGTGAGATTTCTCCCCAGGGGCCCCAACAGCTTTGAATTGGGAGCATTGTGATGCTGCCCCCCTGTTTTTCCCCCTGGGTCACATCCTCAAGGACATAGTGGTTTTCTCACTCATTTTTGACCCCAGGTGCCTACAGAAGGCACAAGGGGAGTTGGAGGGTTGTCATTAGGGAGAGCTGCCCGCGAAGCTCCTCCTTTCTACCACACCAGGATGACTGTCCCCTCAGAAGTCTGTAGCAGTGGGTAAGGAAGTGACAGAACTGAGTCCCCAGCTTCCTTGTCCAGGGTCAACTAGATCCTAGAACAGCAGAGGGATTTTTTTTTTTTTTTTTTTTTTTTTTGGAGCCTGGAGGGAAAACAGTCACCAGGGCCATGAGCCCAGGAGCAGCGGTGGTGTCTGGCCAGCATATGGGCCTGGTGATCAGGCCTGCCTGGGAACGCTGTGTGGGCAGCTTCGTGTCCTGTGTCCTTCCGGAGGCAGCTTGCTGGGACCTGTCAGGCGTGCATCCCCTGCTGAGGGGCAGGCTGCTGGGGCCCTTCTGCCGCTCCCAGAAAGAGAAACATCGACAGAAGGTCAGAGCTGCGAGGGGCCCCCACTGCAGTCGCTGTGCCCAAAGTCTCATTTCACAGGTGAGGTGGCTGAGGCCCAGAGTGGAGCAGGAGCTTGACCAAGGTCACACAGCACACTGGGACCAGCAGTCAAGGCTCTAGGCCTCCCACCTGACTGACTGGGGTGCTTCAAACTACAGGGGGCGGGTAGGGAAATCATACTCAATGTTCAAGCAAGGCTTTAAGGTCCTCTTCTCTGTGTGGGGGGTTTCGTTGCTGTTGTTTTTAGATAGGGTCTCATGTAGTTCCCCACTGGCTTCTCTACCTAGCCAAATAAAGATGGCCTTAATCCTCCTGCCTCCACCTCCCAAGTGCTAGAATTTACAGGGACATTCCCCTCACAGCAGGTATGTTTGGTGCTGTGTGTTGAGCCTGGAGTCTTGTGCACTATGGAGCAAGTATCTTATCAGCTACCTGGGGTATGTGTAGATATAGGTATAGATACATAATTTGTTTCTGTTTTTGTTTTTAGAGACAGGGTTTCTCTGTGTAGTCCTGGGCTTGCTTTGTAGACCAGGCTGGCCTTGAGCTTACAGAGATCTCCTTGCCTCTCCCTCTGCCTCCTGAGTGCTAGGACTACAGGTGTGTGCCACTGCACCTGGCTTAATCTATATTTTTTGAGACATGGTCTCACTATGTATTGTGGCTGTCCTGGACTTCACTTTGTAGACCAGACTGCCCTTGAACTCATAGAGATCCACCTGCCTCTGCCTTCTGAGTGCTGGGTTTAAAAGTGTGCATCACCGTGTCCCAGCCTCCACCCTCCTATTTGTTTTTGTTTTGGTTTAGTTTTAGTTTTTCTCTTATCTGATCAAATTTTGCAAACACTTCTACAATGGCTGTGGGCAATATCAAAATAATAACAAAATTAATGTCATGGGAAGGGAATATGGGCAGCTCTGGTTTTAGTCAAATGGTTTCTTTTCTCCTCAGGAGTTCTCACCAGGACCCCAGTGAGAGAGCAGGTGTCAAGCTAGACGGACCAGTAGCCTTTCTGTGCAGTGACTGAGACAGAAGCAAAGGCCTGGCCGAGAAGCCAGCATCCAGCTCAATCCCTAGAGCCTGTAGGAGAACCGACTTTTCCAAGTTGTCCTCTGACCTCCCATACCCACACCGTGCCCTGCACAGGCCACCCGCCCCTCAGGAACATGAACAAGTAAAATGTAATAAACACTCTAATCTTCTTGCTTCCCTGAGTCAGTTCTCTGCCTACTGTCCCTCTGTCACCTGGGCCTAGAGCAGGTTGACCTGGGAGAGGCCAGCATGGGCTTTACCTTTGGCAAAAAAAATGTTTAAATACTGTGGGGCCTTGGTTTCCTCAAAAGTGTCAAATTGGTGCAATGGGTAGGACATTTATGTTTCCCCGACTCCAACAATGATGTGACAGGATTAGAAGGTGGGCTCTCGGGCTGGAGAGATGGCTCAGTGGTTAAGAGCACTGCCTGCTCTTCCAAAGGACCCGGGTTCAATTCCCAGTACCTACATGGCAGCTCACAACTGTCTGTAACTCCAAAATTTGACACCCACCCACCAACACACATAAATTAAAATTAAATAAAATATTTTTAAAAAATAGGTGGGCTCTCCAGAAGGGACTGTCATGGAAACAGCTCCGGTGTGTGGTATGAGAGGCCACTCTGCCTTTGAAAGCTCATGGAGGGCAGTACCGGGGCCCAGGAGCAGGTATTTAGGGAACTGCACTCACCGGCCGCATTTGGTCTTGGACCTGGAGGAACAGCTCTGTGAAGAACAGAATGGAATGTGTCAGTGGTTTCCAAGCCACACACTGGGACAGAGGAAGCAGAGATGTAGAGATGGCATCTCACTGGGCTGGCATAGGGACCCAAGAGTCACGGCTCTCGGTATACTCAGATTGTGGCCCGTCTGTGTTAGCAGTCTGTGCAGTGTCTGTGTTCACACTAAACCCACTCTCCTTGCTGACCTGACCTGAGTGAGCAGGCTGGCCTCGCCTCCTCCGCTACCAGAGTTCTCCTGTTTGGGTGGAGACCAGCCACCCTGAGGGGCTCTGAGTGACTGGAGAGACAGACAGTACGTAGTCCAGCCTGTCCCTTCACAGCTCTGACCTTTAACCTGCCCGCTCACTTGCTCACCTGGCCCGCTCTCTCTGCTCACAGTGCTCCCTTTTCTGGAAACTTCCAGCCACTCTTGGCTTTCTCACCTATGCTACAGTATCTAAGTGGCCTCTTTAACACTCTAACCTTAGCTACTTACACCACTGTTCTTGCCCTAACACACGCACATGTATGTACACATGCACACTTACCCATACTTGTACACACACATACACACGCACAGCATCTCTTGGACCTCAGAGTTTCACACGCCTGGGCTAGTCAACCAAATCCTCCATTTAAGTATGGGCCACCTAATCAAATTGGGGCCTCAGCTTTCCTGTTGGTACAATGGGCTTCTGGCCACCTTTGAGGACCACCTTCCTGAGGCTTCTGGGGCCCGGGTGCTATGAGTGCCCAGCCAGTGCCTGGCATAAAGTAGGTGCCCGGTCAACAGCCATACTGGTCATCTTAAGTCTACCGAGACCATGAGCATGCCATGTGGGCAGTTCCTAAGACTTGAGCAGGTCTCTAGCAGGGGACTGGATGTCCTCACACTCCCAGGGTCCTGTGGAGGCACTGGGGAGTGCCTGGGCGAGCCCACAACCCAGGCAAGGATATCCTTTTCATTTTTTCTGTTCTCTGGTGTATCTTACAGGCCAGGGTTCTCTGCAGCTGGAGGAGTGGCAGGGTCTGTGAGATCAGGAGAGGTACTCCTGAGGAGCCCCCCCTTCCCCCCCACCCTCCCACCCCCCCCATCCCCCAGCTGTCCCTAGTGAACCCTGCAGCTGCCTCCTCCCAGTGTGGGCAGCCCTGGGAGATCTCAGGCTGCAGAGCCACTGAGCTAATTAAGAATGACAAAGCACTGTGTAAATTGCCAGGGACTGATGAGTCCCCAGCCTCTTCCTGCCCTCTTTCTCTGGCCCTCTCTGGAGGCCACTGAGCACTGGCTACCCACCTCTGCCACAAGCTTGCAGGAGGACATGTAGCCAGCAGCTCCCAGATTGTCTTAAATTGGCTCCAACATACACACACACACACACACACACACACACACACACACACCACAAACATACACCAGATGCACACACACCCAAACTACAAACACACACCAGATGCACACACACACAAGCCACAAACACACACCAGATGCATATACACACACATACACACACACCCAAACCACAAACACACACCAGATACATACACACACAAACCACAACGACACACACACACACCACCACCACCACCACCACCACCACCACCAACAGACACACACATCACCCAGTGGGAAGAAGAGGAGGAAAAACAAGGTCAGGGCCTCCAGAGGCTCAGCAAAGCTTTGGGGCTCAGCCCCTCACCATCTGTACAACTTTGGGCAGGCCACCTGCCTCCTCAGAGCAGGTGCTCCGCCTAGGCTGTGGAAGGTGTGGCAAGCATCTGGCTCTCATTAGGAAGCCCTGTCCACCCCAGGGGCTGAGGACAAGCCTGAGAGTGGGAAGCTTATGAGCAGGATGGGGGAGGATTTGGTGTCTACCAAGCCTTATAATAAGGACATTAGGCTTTGGGGAGGTCTCCCCCTGAAAGAATTCTTGTATTTTATAAAGATATCCATCCATCTGTGATGGAGTAGAAGTAGCTTTCTTTCTTTCTTAGGTTTGGTTGGTTGGTTGGGTGGTTGGTTGGTTTTTTCGAGACAGGGTCTCTCTGTGTAGCCTTGGCTGTCCTGGACTTGCTTTGTAGACCAGGCTGGCCTCGAACTCAAATCGATCTGCCTGCCTCTGCCTCCCGGGTGCTGGATTAAAAGCATGCACCACCATGCCTGGCTTTCTCTCTCTCTCTCTCTCTCTCTCTCTCTCTCTCTCTCTCTCTCTCTCTGTGGGTCTTTGTTTTGTTGGTTATTTTTGTTTTTGAGAAAGGGTTTCTCTATGTAGCCTTGGCTGTCCTGCACTTGCTATATTGACCAGGCTGGCCCGAACTCACAGAGATCCTCCCGCCTCAGCCTCCCAAATACTGGTATTAACAGTATGCGACACCAAGCCTGGCTAGAAACATCTTAAAAACTACTTCCGTCTCCGCAGATGGCTGGCAGGCAGCACACAGGCTGAGGGGGCTGGCACTACTGCAGGCTCAGGAGCAGCCTTGTGTGTACTCCGCCTAGATCTAAAGCTTGATTTCTAGGAACTCTCTACATTTGCAAAGTCTCCAAGCCACACCCACCTTTTCCAAACTGCAACTGTGTTGTATTTACAGAGTTTGTGCTCAAGAAGTGTGCATTCAGTTGGGAGTGGTGGCACAGGCTTTTAATCCCAGCACTTGGGAGGCAGAGGCAGGTAGATCACTGTGAGTTCAAGGCCAGTCTGGTCTACAAAGCAAGTCCAGGACACCCAAGGCTACACGGAGAAACCCTGTCTCCAAAAAAAAAAAAAGAGCCAGGCGTGGTGGCGCACGCCTTTAATCCCAGCACTCAGGAGGCAGAGGCAGGCAGATCGATGTGAGTTCGAGGCCAGCCTGGTCTACAAAGCGAGTCCAGGACAGCCAAGGCTACACAGAGAAACCCTGTCTCGAAAAACAAAAAACAACAACAACAACAAAAAAAAAAGCCCCTCACACACACACAAATAAATCAACATTTTTGTGTTTGTGTGTATGTTTTTTGGTTGGTTGGTTGGTTTTTCAAGACAGGGTTTCTCTGTGTAGCCTTGGCTGTCCTGGACTAACTTTGTAGAGCAGGCTGGCCTTGAACTGACAGTGATCCACCTGCCTCTGCCTCCCGAATGCTGGGATTAAAGGTGTGTGTCAGATGCCGGGGATCAAATTTGGGTCCTCAGGTCCTCATGCTTGTGTGTGTCGAGACCCTCTCCCTGTGCCTTCACAATGTTTTATGTGAGTTTACAATTCTGTATCAGGTGGCTTTCGCGGCAGGGGCCGAAGATTAGATCGGACATGATAAATACCAAGTCTTTTAGCCTCGTTTTCTAGAAAGTTCTCATTTGAACTCCATACTCCTTTTCCCTTTTGGAGTCTGATAACCACTCGCTGCAGTGAGTGCCCTGTCCTGCCCCCTCCCCCGTCAACTTCTTGCGATTTTGCACTCATCTTATTCAAGTTCCCCTTACCTGCAGAGCCTTGCTCCTCAGCTGGCAAACAAAACCATTCTTTCTTCACGTTCTGATCAAATGTCACCACCCCCCTGAGAAGCCCGAGCCAATGCTGCCCCAGCACCTGCCCTCCTCAGTGTTACCTGTCCCTCCTCCGTGAACCATCTGGCATGTGACTGACCCACGGAGGCAGCCCTCACGGGTTCAGGCTTGATCTCTGAAGCGAGCACTGTGTATCCCACCTGTGGCTGGCAGGTGGCTGTCCTGCTGAGACGCACTAGCCCCACCTGTAACAATGTGTCAAGAGATGGTGTGAGCGGGGCGGGCGGTGGTGGCAAAGAGATGGTGTGAGCCGGGCGGGCGGTGGTGGTGCGCGCCTTTAATCCCAGCACTCGGGAGGCAGAGGCAGGCGGATTGCTGTGAGTTCGAGGCCAGCCTGGTCTACAAAGTGAGTCCAGGATGGCCAAGGCTACACAGAGAAACCCTGTCTCGAAAAAAAAAAAAAAGAGAGAGAGATGGTGTGAACGGCCTGCAGGAGAGATGTGACAAGTGGCCTCAGCTGTTGATATCATGCCTTGGGCCTGGGCAGCTCTCTTCTTTCTGGTTCTCTGCTAGAGAGAAGGCAGGTGCTCTGTGGAGGGTCCGACTTACCCGGAGCACATGGTTTTCGCCGAGTGTGCCGTCTGCGGTCTTTGGCTGCTTCCTGTCTGGTGATGCTAGTGGCTTGTGAACGGCATGGAGAAGCCCTCTCTGGGAGATGAGCACACAGCACACTGATGTGGAGTGTTGGCACAGAGCACAGATCTCCCCTCAGAGGGAGTGAGACAGTTTATTTTGAGCCAACTGTGAGTGGCTATGGCCCAGGATAATATCCACCACGGGAGCCGTTAGGAGATTTTTATTAGTTACAAAACAAAAGAAGGCATTAATGAAGACATTCATTCACCAGGTACAGGAGCAGGAACACAGGTAGGCAGGTTGTAGCCAAGCAGGAAAAACTCCTCAGGCCTCGGATGCTGTCTGATGTATACGGAGCTTCAGCGTTGGTAGGAGCTAGTTTTCTCTCTGTCTTTCTGTCTCTGTCTCTGTCTGTCTCTCTCTCTGTCTCTCCCTGTCTTTCTCTCTCTCTCTCTGTCTGTCCTTCTGTCTCTGTCTCTCTCTCTGTCTCTCTGTCTGTCTGTCTCTCTCTGTCTGTCTCTCTCTCTATCTCTCTCTCTCTCTGTCTCTTTCTCTGTCTGTCTCTCTCTCTCTATCTCTCTATCTCCCTCTCCCTCTCTGTCTGTCTCTCTCTCTCTCTGTCTGTCTCTCTCTCTTTCTCTGTCTGTCTCTCTCTATCTCTCTATCTCCCTCTCCCTCTCTGTCTGTCTCTCTCTCTTGGTTTTTTGTTTTGGTTTGTTTTTCAAGACAGAGTTTCTCTATGTAGCCCTGGATGTCCTGGAACTTGCTCTGTAGACCGGGCTGGCCTGGAGCTCAGAAATCCACCTGCCTCTGCTGGAATTAAAGTGTGCCCTGCTGCTGCCCAGCTGCTAGTAGCCGTGAAGAATGCATTTCAAAGGTTTTACCTGATAGTCTAAGGATATTAAAATACGCACAGGTGTGTGTGGACACTGAATGCTTTTATTTTTATTTTATTTTAAAGATTTATTTTATATATGTATATGAGAGTATGCCACGTGTGTGCCATATATGTGGAGGTGTCTACAGTGGTCAGAAGAGAGTCTCCAGATCTCCTTGGAGTTGCATGCAGTTGTGAGATGTCCAGCATGAGTGCTAGGAGACAAATTCGGGTTCTCTGCAAGGATAGACTGGCCTCTTAGCCACCCAATCATCTCTCCTGCCCCATGAATGGTTTTTGTGTGTGTTGTGTTTTGCTTTGTTTTGTTTTTGTTTGGTTTTGGTTTTTCTTTCTTTCTTCCTTTTTTTTTTTTTCCGAGACAAGGTTTCTCTGTGTAACAGCCTTGGCTGTCCTGGACTTGCTTTGTAGACCAGGCTGCCTCTGCCTCCCAAGTGGTAGGATTAAAGGTGTGCGCCACCGTGCCTGGCTTCTTGGAGAATTCTTTAACGCAGGTGTGCCCCCCTCCCTCCATGGGGACCTCAGTTTACACAGTGTCTGCTGATTCCCATAGCGAGAATACACACCTGCCATCAAGTTGCTAAAAGTCTAAACCCTTAGCTTGCAAATTTCCCAACTATTCTCTACTCTGCTCTTATAATCCTACTGAGCTGCTATACTCCCAAGCTCCAGTACCCAGTACCAAGCCCCAGTACCCAGTACTAAGCCCCAGTACCCAGTCTCTGTACACAGTACAGCTCCTGCACACACTCCAGGACCCCTGTGGATGTGACTGTTCTGAAACAAAAGAGCTTGGCAGACAGGAGTGGGCTCCCGTCAAGGGCAGACTGCCTCTCATACCCTCTCAACCAGCACATTGAGGGCCACACAGAGGCCATCACCTGCTTCTCTGCCAAGCCCCAGCCTGTTTGTACTCCTGGAGTGTTGGGGACACAGAGGTCTTTGCACCACAGTCACAAAGGGGTGCCTCCCCAATGGAGGCAATGAATACTGTTTTCTCTTTTCTTTTTTGTTTCTTATTTTTTTAAGATTTATTTATTTATGTGCACTCTATTACGTGTAAGCCTGCAGGCCAGACGAAGGTATCAGATTCTGTTACAGACAGAACCACCATGTGGTTGCTGGGAATTGAAATCAGGACCTTGGGATGAGCGGCCAGTGCTCTTTAACAGCTGAGCCATCTCTCCAGTCCCCATAAATACCTGTTTTCTACCCAGAAGGCTGGGAGTAGATGTTAATGACCTGGTGATCTGCGCTGTCTGTAGAGGCCGACCTCACCCAAAAGTCCCGGAATGTCTATCCCAGACTCCCCCCTCCCTAGACCTTTATCTTCAGCTCTCTGTCAGTAGAACATCCATAAGGGGGAAGAAGTCACATGTACTTTATAGCCTGCTGACCTCTATGCTATCTTAGTCAGAGACCAGGACAGATCCTAGGCCCTTAAGCTGTAAGATCCATCCTCATGGCCACAGGTACTTTGCAAAGAAGTTTTTCTGCAGTCACGCCTTTAGTTTCATTGTGCACCAGGAATTGGAATGACTGTTGCCTGGAAACATTTTTCCAATCTGTACCATGTTTAATATGCTGACAATAAGCTGCCCAGCATCACACTCTCTCCTTTACCCCCTCCCGCCCTCCTCAGTCCACTGTGTCTGTCGTTCTGGGCCCGCTTAAACTGCCTCCCCCACCGCAACTTCCGGGGATGAATCACAAAACACAGTGTGCAGCTTTCATGACTCCACACAAGGGGTGTGCCCTGATGTTCACATTTAAAGCGGGCAATTCACGGGGCTGGAGAAATGGCTTAGCAGTTAAGAACCCTGCCTGCTCTTCCACAGAACCCGGGTTCAGTTCTCAGCAACTACATGGCAATTCACAACTGTCTGTAATTCCAAGATCTGACACATTCACACAGGCATACATGCAGGCAAAACACAAATGCACATGAAATAAAAATAAATAAATAATGTCACAAGACATTAATAGCAAATTTAAAATGCAGTGGCAAGAGATGGGGGCAGATACAGCAGAGGGGAGGGTAAACTGCTGCCAGCCTACAGGGGAGTCTTCTGCCCCAACCCTTGGCCTAGGGCTCTGAAAATGTCAAGGTGCCTTGTCTCCCAGATCCTGGTCACCTATCCTGTGGCTGCTTTAAGATCCTCAGAAAGAGCTGGGAGGTGGTGGCACAGGCCTTTAATCCCAGCACTCGGGAGGCAGAGGTAGGAGGATCACTGTGAGTTCGAGGCCAGCCTGGTCTACAAGGTCTACAAAGAGAGTCCAGGGCAGCCAGGGCTACACAGAGAAACCCTGACTCGAAAAACAAAAAACAAAACAAAGAAAAGTGGCCGTGGGAGGGAATGGACGGGTGGAACTTGGGCACAGCCCCTCCCGGATCGATCTCATCTGGCTGGTTCATGGTTTTGGCGCAGGCACTTCAGGCGAGAACTTGGTGGTCCCAGCAGTTCTATGTCCGGACTTCAGGCCATTTCCTGTCACCTCAGGCCTGTGGGTGTGAGCAGCCCTCGTCCTAGCAGCCCACCTCTGGGATTCCTTAGGTCATTTCCATCCATTGTCTGTAGTCTGTCTTTCCGCTGCGGCTGAAGGTTCCCCTTACCGGCCTCCCATCTGTTTCCCCGTCAAATTCTTTCTGGCTACAAATCCTCTAGGGTTTCCTCAGCTCCTTCCTCTTTAACCGCCAGCCAGGGAGACCTTGGGCAAGCCAGAACGGTCCTCCAGACAAGCCAAGCCTTCCAACGGAGGTGGGGGGGTATGGGGGGGCGGGGCACGGGGGGAACCTCAGCGGAGACCTTTGCTGAGCCCTTCAGAAGAACACTGGCTGAACGTCTGTGTGGCTCAGAGTTGCTGCATCTCTGACGTCACTCCTGCCCCTTTCTCTCTTTTTTTTAAAGATTTATTTCTTTATTATTACGTATACAGTGCTCTGCCTGCATGTACGCGTGAGGACCAGAAGAGGGCACCAGATCACATTATAGATGGTCGTGAGCCACCGTGTGGTTGCTGGAAACTGAACTCAGGACCTCTGGAAGAGCAGCCAGTGCTCTAAACTGCTGAGCCATCTCTCCAGCCTACCCTGTCCCTTTCTTTTAGGTTGCAGGAGAAACAGCTTTTGTGGCGGCGGCCGTCCAGCAACCATTCATTCATTCATTCATTCATTACACAAAAGGCCTAGAGAGCACTGGGTCTGTGTCCTTCCTTCTCTCTCTGTCACATGAGACCGATATTAACACACCCGGCGGCGACCCTGGTAGCACCTCAGAGCGTGTACAGATCAGACCGTCTCTTTTCCTCACTCTGAGCGGGTCGTTTGTTTAGCACAAGACCCTGTTTTGTCGGCCACGCTGGCCTTTCGCTTGCTGTATAGCTGAGAATGCCTTCCAAGATGCCTTTCAACTTCTGCTCCTCCCGCCTCCCCGCCTTCCAAGAGCTAGAATTACAGCCGGGATCCACTCTGGCTGGCTGAGCGTTTCTCTCTCACAGACCGTCCTAGGCAAACATTCCAGGCCTGGAAGGTACTTGGGCACCACACAGAAACCCAGACTTCTCCCTTCCTGTTACCTCCAAGTCTGTGAGGAGCCAGGAGGGAGGAAAAGAGGGTCTTTGAGGACTGGGGGCTGGCTCTGGCGTGGCCTCACTTCCCCCATTCACCAAAGGAGGCAAGGACATGGTGTTGGCTCAGACCTGCAAGGGAGGCCCCGCCCCCTTCTTCCCACTCGAGGGTAAATTTGTTAGGCAGCAAGTACTTTTACCTGCTTCGTCATCTCACCAGCCTAAGTCTATGCCAAGGACAGAATTTTTTCAGTTTTGTGTCACAGGACCAAGAAAACAGGTAGAAAGAGCCTAAAGCAAACAACCTGAGAAGGAAAGGGAAGGACAAAGATTTTAAAAGCAATATAGAGCAGGGGGCGGTGGCACATGCCTGTAATTCCAGCACTCGGGAGGCAGAGGCAGGCGGATCGCTGTGAGTTCGAGGCCAGCCTGGTCTACAAAGAGAGTCCAGGACAGCCAAGGATACACAGAAAAACCCTGTCTTGAAAACATACACACACACACACACACACACACACACACACACACACACACACAAAACAAAACACTGGTTGCTTTTCCAGAGGACCTGGATTCAATTCCCAGAACCCATGTGGCAGCTCACACCTGTCTGTAACTCCAGTCCCAAGGGATCTGTTACCCTCTTCTGACCTCAGTGAGCACGGGGCACATCTGTGGTGCACATTTATACATATATTTTTAAAACTCTTTATTGATTCTCGGTGAATTTCACATCATGCACCACCCCAACCTCACTCATCTCCTGCCCCTTCGCATCCACCCTTGGGATGGAGGGAGCTAGAATGCAGAATATGGGAGTGGGCGGGGCCTGGCTGGGCAGGGCAGCAGGGACAGGGTGGATGGAAACAGGGACTTACTTCCTTGGCCACCAGCAGCGCAGCACTGTTGCTTTGCTGGCTGGGCAGCCTGAGGAGTGGCCCTCAGAGCTCCAGGGCCCACCTAGCTGGGCCTTGTGACTTAAGGCACATGGAGGAGCTTCAGAAGGGGTCGCTGAAGCAGGCAGCAGCCTTGATGATAGGCCAGAGGCCCGAGGAGCTTGAGGAGAGTCAAGGGTGTGGTGGGAGGTGAGGGAAGGCCTCTGTGGCCACTGTAGTGGGGACCTGGGGCCGGCCTGGTGACGCAGGCCTGTAATCTCACCACTCGAAGGGCTGAGTCAGGAGGACTGCCATAAGTTTGAGGCCAGCTTTGACTACATAGTGAGCCAGAGAGAACTGAGAGACTGCTTCATACGCCGAACAGAAAACCAAAATGGTTTAAGGTAGGTGATCTGTGACTAAGGCGGGGCAGAAAAGGAAACTGTTGCTGGCAGAAACTCAGTAAAACACAGATGCAAATGTCTAACCCTTTCTTTTCTTTTTGTTTGTTTGTTTTTCAAGACAGAGTTTCTTTTTTGTAGCCCTGACTGTCCCACAACTCACTCTGTAGACCATGCTGGCCTCAAACTCATAGAGATCCACCTGCCTCTGCCTCCCGGAGTGCTGGGATTAAAGGCATGCACCACCACGCCCGGCTTTGTCTGTCTCTTTCTATTGACCACCACTACCAAACCAAAGTAACATTTTACCAAAGTCCAGTTTGGAGAACCAATAAGAGTATTGGGTTTGGCAGGGCGGTGGTGGTGCAGGCCTTTCTTTAATCCAAGCACTTGGGTGGCAGAGTTCCAAGATCTTTGTGAATTCCAGGACAGTCAGAACTACACAGAGAAACTCTATCTCAAAAAAAAAAAACAAAAACCAAACCAACAACAACAACAACAAAGAATATCGGGCTTGCTTACAGGGCAGGAATGAGAGGTTACTTACAGGAGTGTGGGGGCCTCACCCCGGCTGAGATGGCATTTTTTCCTCCTGTTAACCCTCCACCCTTTGTGTACTATTGCACCTGCTGATCCCCCTTTGTGATCATCAAATTTTCTCCTGTAGCTGGCTGAGAGAGGCAGGAGCCTGTGGCCTCTATAGACCCTAGCTACCTCCTTCTGTGAGAGAACACCAAGAGTCAACAAGCCAGGCCTTGAAGGCGTCTTGCATGTAGTCACTTGGAGTCTGACTAAGATGACGGCTGTTCGGCTCAGAGGGCAGTACTCTGTAGCAGCTGGCTTCCTCATGTCCTAGTCAAAAGAAAAGGTGGTTTTGTTTTTTAAAGATTTATTTATTTATTTTTATGTGTAGAAGTATTTGTGTGTGTGTGTGTGTGTGTGTGTGTGTGTGTGTGTGTGTGTGTGTGTGTATACCATGTAGTACCCAAGGAGGCCAGAAGAGGGCAATGGAGCCATTGGACCTGGTGTTACAGATGGTTGTGAGCTGCCATGTGGCTGCTGGCAGCTGAACCCAGGTCCTCTGGAAGAGGCACTAGTGTTTTCTCTCTCTCTCTCTCTCTCTCTCTCTCTCTCTCTCTCTCTCTCTCTCTCTCTCTCTCCCTCTTTTCATTGATTCTTTGTGAGTTTCACATCATGCACCCCACCCAGTCCTGCTTGTCTCCCCAGTCCATCAGATCCGCCCTTTGCCCTTGCAACGTCCCCCCGCTAAAATAAACGCACACACACACACACACACACACACACACACACACACACACACACACACAAAAGCAGGACAACATCTCATGCCAGAGGCTGTAGTGTGTCACAGTGTGTCCCGCCATATGTCCCTCTGTCCACACACCTTCACTTGGAAATGTTCACTGCAGTGAGTCATGGGTTGGGTTCTAGGTCCTTGGCTTCTGTGACAGCATCAACATTGGACCCTCATGGGGACTCCTCGTGGCTCTCCAGTTGTTGCCCTGTGTCAGGGAGATACTGCAGCCTTGGGACAGCAGGACTGGCCCTTTCCCTCATCCCAAGCATTCCCAGATGACAGAGAGTTTGGGGATGGACCCACTCAGAGTCCTGGATGTGGGCCCAGGTGATACCTGAGCCGGTCAGAATGCCGGCCTTCCCTCATCTGTACAGCCAGCTCTCCAGCGCTGCTCCAGCGAGGCCACCCAGTGCCGCCATTGGCAAAAGGCAGGGTCATCTCACCTGCTCTCATGCCCTGGGGGTCAGCTCACCCACAAGGGTGGGGTTTGGGCAGCCAGTGCTGTTAACTGCTGAGTATCTCTGCAGCCCCCCAAAAGGGTTTTAAATAAATGAAGCTATAGGGTGGATTGCGCAGCTCGGGGAGGCTGATGGAAGGAAGAGGCGTGGTCACAGCAAAGGGATGGATCAAAGTGAGAAAAAAAAATCAAACTGTTGGCCATACCAAAAGGTTATATTCTAGGGCAGGGTTCATGTAGTGCAGTGCTTACCCAGTGTGCACAGAACACTGGGTTCCATCTCCAGCATAATAGAAGACCGGTGTGAAGCTGTCATGGTGGCACAGACCTTTAATCCCAGCACTGGGGAAACTGAGGCAGGAAGATAACGATAAGTTATACCAGGGACAGAGAGAGTTCGAAACCAGCCTGGGTTACCTGGGACTCTGCCTCATAAAACCAGAAACAGGGCTAGGGAGATAGCTTAGCCTGTGAAGTGCAGTCCTCAGAGCTCACATAGGAAAACCCAGGTGTGGTGCAACCTTGTCCTCCCAGTGAGGGGAGGCGGAGAAGAAAGGGGATCCCTGGAGCAGCCAGGCCAGCCTAACTGCTGAGCCCCAAGTCCTAGAAAGTAACCCTGTATCAAAAAACAAAACAACAAAAAACAACAAGAGGACCAACGGGACAGTGCCTGGAAAATGGCAGGAAAGGTTGCTCCCTGGCCACTTGAGCACACTTAAATCACACACACATACTACACACAGCAACCAAAATAAGAACAACAGGCGTGTCTGTTTTCTTTAAGACTTATTTATTTATTTTAATGTATACCAGTGCTCTCTCTGCATGTACACCTGCAGGCCAGAAGAAGGCACCAGATCTCCTTATAGACTGTTGTGAGCCACTATAAGACTCTAATCGGAGCCCGGCATGGTGGCGCATGCCTGTAATCCCAGCACCGGCTTTGTTACTGGTTTTTGTAGACAGCCTAGTTTCTGTCAGGTGGATCCATTCCTATATCTCTAGTGTCTCTAGTCAGTGCTGTGGAGTCCCATCTCAGTTCTAGGCAGAAAATTCAGTGTGTGTGTGCGTGTGTGTGCGCGCGCGCACCTCACTCCCTCATGGGCACCTTCTTTTCTGTGTCCCCGTGAGCTTTTTCTGTCCGTGTCCTGTGTTGTATGTAGACAGGGGACATTAGTCTCTAGAGGGCTGGTTCCCAAATAATTGACACAGAGCTACTCTGATTTTATACGCTTACAGCATTGGAGCTAGGCAGATCCCAACCCTCTAAAATATTTCGTTATCTCCCAGCTACACATCCCAAGTTAGTTGCCAATAAGTCGTCCTGTCTCCGGCAGCTTCTGGTCCAGCAGTCTGCCCTCGTGAGCAGGCGCTCACAGCTCATACTGCCCCGTGGGACTTCCTTCTCGCCGACTTGCTCTCCTCCTGCTGCATCTTCTGCATCCTCTCCTTTCTCCTCCCTCCCGGTCTTTCCTGGACCCCCAAGCCGGAAACCTGAGCCCCGCCTACCTCTCCCCTGCCCAGCTAAGGCTGCCAGCAACTTTATTAACCAATTAGGGATAACTGGGGGTGAAGTTACACAAGCATCACATGGTGTACCTGAGAATATGGTTGTCTGGGTGTAACCAGATCTTGGCAGGGCTGGTAATTAATTAAATACATAGCACCAGACCAACCTCCAGCAGTCCTACCTCATCTCAGGGCCACTGGAAGGCCCTGAAAAAGGAACCCCAGAATGTCTGCTTGGAAAAGGGCTGTGACCACCCCACCCCCTCCCGGCTGCTCTTCTGTCCACCCGGCCACGCTGCTCTCACGTAGATGTTGTGGGTGCTTCTTCCTGCCCATGGTGCTCTGCAGTGGAAGGGTGGGCAGCACTCTCCCTGAAGATGAGAAGGAACACCTTCCCCAGTAGCTCCAACCCACTGCTCAGGTGAGAGGGCTGTTGGTGGGGGGTGAGGGTGGGGAGTGTCAGTGTCCTCCTTCAGCACTAGGGCCAGGTCACTTTCCCTGTCTGTGCACAGGCGCGCACGCGCGCACACACACACACACACACACACACACACACACACACACACACACACACACGCGCAGGCACAGGACTCACACACATGCAAGAAACACAAGCATAGTTCACAGCAGCCAGTACTCTCTCCTGAGCCTGTTTGCAGTTACTGAGAGTTACTCCAGAGAGAGAGAGAGAGAGAGAGAGAGAGAGAGAGAGAAGACAGGCCTCCCTCAGTGCAGGCTAGTGTGTGCACAAGGACCCAGTCATGGTGTGATGGTTTTATTTTTTGAGAAAGTAATCCTGGCTGGCCTCAAATTTCTTTTTTTGTTGTCTTGTTTTTTTGAGACAGGGTTATTCTGTGTTAGCCTTGGCTGTCCTGCACTCGCTTTGTAGACCAGGCTGGCCTCGAACTCACAGCGATCCACCTGCCTCTGCCTCCCGAGTGCTGGGATTACAGACGTGTGCCACCACACCCGGCTGCTGTGCTGGGTTCTTAACTGGCTCACCAGACATGTGTCTCCTTGCTAGACTGTACCCTGCTCCCTGAGGGCAGGGCCTGTGTACCCCCTTTAGGAGCTGGCATACAGGAGATGTTTAACACATGCACAGCTACAGAGACCCAACACAGGCACAACTACCCAGACCCAGCACAGGCACATCTGCAGAGACCCAACACAGGCACAGCTACACAGACCCAGCACAGGCACAGCTGCAGAAACCCAGCACAGGCACAGCTGCACAGACCCAACACAGGCACAGCTGCAGAGACCCAACACAGGCACAGCTACACAGACCCAACACAGGCACAGCTACACAGACCCAACACAGGCACAGCTACACAGACCCAACACAGGCACAGCTGCAGAGACCCAACACAGGCACAGCTACACAGACCCAACACAGGCACAGCTGCACAGACCCAGCACAGGCACAGCTACACAGACCCAACACAGGCACAGCTGCAGAGACCCAACACAGGCACAGCTGCAGAGACCCAACACAGGCACAGCTGCACAGACCCAGCACAGGCACAGCTACACAGACCCAACACAGGCACAGCTGCACAGACCCAGCACAGGCACAGCTACACAGACCCAACACAGGCACAGCTACAGAGACCCAACACAGGCACAGCTGCACAGACCCAACACAGGCACAGCTGCAGAGACCCAACACAGGCACAGCTGCAGAGAGCCAGCACAGGCACAGCTGCAGAGAGACCCAGCACAGGCACAGCTACACAGACCCAACACAGGCACAGCTGCAGAGACCCAGCACAGGCACAGCTGCAGAGACCCAACACAGGCACAGCTGCAGAGACCCAACACAGGCACAGCTGCAGAGACCCAACACAGGCACAGCTGCAGAGACCCAGCACAGGCACAGCTGCAGAGACCCAGCCCAGGCACAGCTGCAGAGACCCAACACAGGCACAGCTGCAGAGACCCAGCACAGGCACAGCTGCAGAGACCCAACACAGGCACAGCTGCAGAGACCCAACACAGGCACAGCTGCAGAGAGCCAGCACAGGCACAGCTGCAGAGAGACCCAGCACAGGCACAGCTACACAGACCCAGTGAGGCTTTAGGCTCATTCACTTCCTTGACATGGGGGTCTGTTCTGTGGGCCTGGAGAGAAGGACCAGGGACAGAATCTAGAACAGCACTGAGTCGGCCAAGGGAAGCCAGTGGATTTGGTGTTGTGGTTTTGTGGTAACAACTGTCTGCCATAACTGAAGTAATGATAAAAACAGGAAGTGTTCTGGGACCTTGGGTGGGACCCTCCCTGCCTGGCTCCATCCTTCCAGCAGTAGTTTTTTGTTTTGTTTTTGGTTTTGGTTTTTTGAGACAAGATTTCTCTGTGTAGCCTTGACTATCCTGGACTCACTTTGTAGAGCAGGCTGGCTTCGAACTCACAGCGATCCACCTGCTTCTGCTTCCCAAGTGCTGGGATTAAAGGCGTATGCCACCACTGCCCGGCTCTCCAGAAGCAGTCTTAAGGCCCTGTGTGTGCCCACAGCAAGTGCGAGTATCTGCTGCAAGGATTTCAAGAAGACCCAGAGGTCCTGACTGTCAGTCTGCTCTGCCACCACAAAGAAAGGCGCAGCACTGCCCTGAGGCTCCTGGGGTGTTAGTCAGCTCTCCTCTGCCTCCGTGTGACAAGGTCTCCCTCTCTGGCCCAGCTTTCTTCCTTGGAAGGAGTTGGATCACAAGGGTCCTAGGCATAGTAGGATACACTCCTAGGGAGTCCAGGGTACCCCTGCCCAGCCTAAGCAATGGCACCAAGGGCTTCAGGGTAGCCAGCTGCTGTGGCTGGCCTCTCTGGAGTTCTGTCCCCTCAGAGTAGCCACACATCACTTCACCCTTCAAAGGGCTCCTGGACCAGGTGACAGGCTGGTTCCAAAGAAATGATGGCATGGAGATAAGATTGTTCGCATTACATGTGAGGGACAGGCGACTCTTAGTGGGGTGTGGAGGGGACTGTTAGCTGCCACTGGGTTTTGTTTGTTTTGGTTTTAGTTTTTTGGTTTTTCTATTTTGTTGTGTTTTGTTTAGTTTTTCGAGACAGGGTTTCTCTGTGTTGCCTTGGCTGTCCAGGACTCACTTTGTGGACCAGGCTGACCTCGAACTCATAGCGATCTGCCTGCCTCTGCCTACCTGAGTGCTAGGATTACATGTGTGTGCCACCATGCCTAGCTAAAGGGTTATTTTATTTTTTATTTTTTTGGTTTTTCTTTCTTTTTCTTTTTTTTGGTTTTTCGAGACAGAGTTTCTCTGTGTAGCCTTAGCCATCCTGGACTCACTTTGTAGACCAGGCTGGCCTCGAACTCACAATGATCCGCCTGCCTCTGCCTCCCGAGTGTTGGGATTAAAGGCGTGTGCCACCACGCCCAGCTATTTTTTTGGTTTTTCAAGACAGGGTTTCTCTGTATAGCCTTGGCTGTCCTGGACTCCCTTTGTAGACCAGGCTGGCCTCGAACTCACAATGATCCACCTGCCTCTGCTCCCTAGTGCTGAGATTAAAGGCGTGTGCCCTCACTGCCTGGCAGATTTTTTTTCTTAATTTATTGTGTGTGTGTGTGTATGTATGTATGTATGTATGTATGTATGTATGTATATACATATACACACACACACACATACACACACACACACACACACACACACACACACACACACATATATATATCTGTGGTAGAGGCCCATGGACTGAGTCAAGAGGCCAGAAAATGACAAGAGATGTCCCTCTCTATCATC
Source organism: Acomys russatus (assembly GCF_903995435.1). NCBI lineage: Eukaryota > Metazoa > Chordata > Mammalia > Rodentia > Muridae > Acomys > Acomys russatus. Next base: position 28,874,404 of record NC_067165.1, read on the forward strand.
CTCCACCTTATTATGAACCCGGAAGTGGCCACTCTTCAGCTAGGCTGGCTGGCCAGTGAACCTCAGTGACACCCCCTACCTGCCCCTGCCCTGCACTGAGCTTACAGGTACATGTAGCTAGGCCCTGCTTGTTTTGTTTTTCAAGACAGAGTTTCTCTGTGTAGCCCTGGCTGTCCTGGAACTCACTCTGTAGACCAGGCTGGTCTCAAACTCAGAGATCCACCTGCCTCTGCCTCCAGCTGGGCAACTTGGCGCATGTCTTTAATCCCAGCACTCCCAGAGGTCAGCACTCCTGGACAGCCAGGATTACACAAAACAAACCATGTCTCAAAAAAAACTAAAAACAAAAAAGGTGTGCCACTACCACCAGCACCCAGCTTTTTCCATGGGTCCTGGTATCTGAACTCAAGTCTTCTTGTTTGGTCAGTGAGTGTTCTTAACCTGTAAGCCCCACCCCCCTTTTTAAAAAAGATTTATTTATTTAGTATACAGTTTTCTGCCTGCATGTAACACCTGCAGGCCAGAAGAGGGCAACAGATTTCATTATAGATGGTTGTGAGCCACAATGTGGTTGCTGGGAATTGAGCTCAGGACCTTTGGAAGAGCAGACAGTGCTCTTAACCTCTGAGCCATCTCTCCAGCCCTGCACCCTCTCGTTTTAAATATGTAATTCATTGGCTTTTAGTATATTCACAACATTGGATTGATTATCATCCCCGTGTCTTACGAGTTTCCGGTGCCGTGAAGAGACACCATGACCACAACAACTCTTAGGAAGGAAACTATTTCATTGGGGCTGCCTCACACTTTCAGAGGCTTAGTCCACTATCGTCATGGTGGGAAGCATGCTGGTAAAGAAACAGACATGGCCCTGGAGAAGCTGAGAGCTCTACATCACACTGGACTTAGTTTGAGCGTAGTAGACCGCAAAGGCCGCTTCACAGGGACTAACTTCCTCCAACAAGGCCACACCTACTCCAATAAGGCCACACCTCCTAATGGCGCGATTGCCTAAGGGCAAGCATTCAAAAGCGTGAGTCTAAGGGCGGGGGGCCACGCCTATTTGGAACCACCACACCCGATTTCTTCCCGCACCCCAGATAGAAGCCTCAAGCTCTTTGGCAATTCTTTCTAGTTCTGTCCTCCCTTCGTCTGCTGGCAACCACCCATGTACAGTCTACCTCTGTGGATGTACCTGTTCCAGGCAGCTCAGGTAAAAAGAATGACATACTATGTGGCCTACTGTGGCTGGCTCTTTGTCTTGGTATGTTTCATGACTTCTCCGTGTTGAAGTATCCTCCAATCATTTTTATGGACTAATACTTTTCCAGTGCAGGGACAGACAGATTTTGTCGCTCTGTTTGTTGGGTAATGGACCTTTGGGTAGCTGTCACTCATGGGCTCTTCATTTCGTCACGCAGTCTTTTTTCCTTTCTCTCTTCCGCCCCCTGCCCCTCCCCCCCCCCTTTGTATCTAGCAGAGTGGAGCCCCAGAGTAGCTTTGTAGCTTTTAGTGAGCCTTGTAGCTTGGTCCTTAGTGCACCCCCTAGTGGTCATCTCTATGTCTATCTCACTCACCCACTGCCCAAGGGACCTAACGTACTGGCTCTTCGTTAAGAGTTGGCTTCTGGAGCCCACAGAGAGCCACAAGATGAGGCCATGCCTGCTCCTGGCCTGGTGGCTGGTATAATAGGCATCAGTGTCATCTACCCACCTTACGGATGGAATGACTGAAGCTCCAAGAAGCGCAAGCAGAGACCAAGACCAGGGTTCCCACATGCTGAGAGCTCAGCTCAGGGCCACCCTGGGCTCCTAGAGGGTCACCTCCATGCCTGTGTCACCCTTCCGGGTAGCCAGGCCAACTCAGCTCCCGGCGGACCTAGGACAGCAAAGGGCTGCCAGTGGCAATGGTTATTAACTCTATCTATCACTTGACGGGCCTGGCCTCATTCTGTCTCAGAAAGGCTTGCCCGGGGCTGGCAGTGGACAGCGTGGGGTGGGTGGGAACTGCAGGGACCAGCAGCAGCTCTGAGGTTCCATGTTCCTACTGTGAGAGGGCAACCAGGGCCAAGGGGCAGTGAGAGGAAGAGGCAAGGCTGGGGCAGCAGCCTTTTTCCATCCTAACTCCTCATAACTACCTGCACTATGGACACCAGATCCCCCAAATCAGGCTCGCATGCCCCATGGGGTCAGGGACAGTGGAAGAGGCTAAGACGCTAAGACGCTGAACAGGTGTTGCCAATATGCTACTGTTCAGCTAGTGCTTGTTTGTTATGGTTGTTGCCATGGCGCTTGGGTGGAGCCAGGACTATGTGCTCTACCACTGAGCTACACTGTCCTCCCCCACCCCCTTTTTTTTTTAACTCTTCATTTTTAAGTTTCAATTACTTAATTTTTTTTCGAGACAGGGTTTCTCTGTGTAGCCTTGGCCATCCTGGACTTACTTTGTAGACCAGGCTAGCCTCGAACTCACAGTGATTCGCCTACCTCTGCCTCCCAAGTGCTGGGATTAAAGGCTTGTGCCGCCAGGCCCGGCCTCAATTACTTAATTTTTTGAGCTAGGTCTCATGTAGCCCAGGCTAGCCTTGAACTCATTATATAGTCAAGGGTGACTCCGAACTTCTGACCCACCTGCTTGTATCTCCTGAGTAAAAAATGAAATAAAAGGAGACATGTCTACTAGAGTGTGGAGAATATTTTTATAAGATACAAGGGACAAAGAAGGCAGAGGGAGGAGCCCAGGCTGAACAGGGCCTGGCGGACTGACAGGGACCGTGGGAGGAGGGGGAGAGGAGAGCAAGAAAAGAGCCCGTGACCAAGAGGCCGAGAGAGTAAAGGGTTAGACCAAAGGCTGGGTAACCAAAATGGCTGGATTACAATAGGGAACAGCAGCTGGGGGAAGGGCAGCCCAGCCCCTGGGTTGGAAAAGCTTAGAGGGTGGAGTATGCCAGCCATACCTTGCAACAGACAGGGACTGAGGGATGCTGGGAGAATCTGGCAGCCAGGTCTGCTTTGATGTGTTAAATAGGCACCTCAATTAGCCATTAGTCCTAGGTTTGAGACCTAACATCTCCCAGGTGGGATTACACACAGGTGCCTGGTCTACGTGATGCTGGGGATGGGAACCCTAGAGCTTGAAGAAAGACTCTTGGGTGAGGCTTTCTTGGAGGCCCAGAGAGGGCAAGAAAACAGTCATGGCCAACAGAGCCGGTAGTAGAAGCCAGTGAATTTCTGTCCAGGCCTTGTTTCGGAGTCCCCCAAGGCCATTTCCAGCTCTGCTCTGGACCCACCTGACCTCCATTGCAGATGGTTCCAGGCCCCGACGGAAACAACCAAGCAGTGGGATTGGGGCCCCCTCCCTTCTTTTCTTCCATGAGGTGACTGTCTGGGACATACTGAGAGCTTTCAAATTTCAGTCACATTTTTAAACGTCTGGGTTACCATGGTTGACCTCACTTTGAATTTGCTTCCCTGGGGGAGGTAGCGATAACACAGCGCTCAATGCTGGCGGCCCACAGCCAGTGTTGGGGGTGCCTCGTGGACTCTCATCACTGGGAAAGCAGCTCCTCCTCCAAATGTCCCCAAGGATGCAAGGGAGGGAGTTGGACTGGCCTGCTCAGCCACTGAAGAGCCACTCTCTGTCCCCTTTCAGAGGCGAGCAACTCAAGGCTGAAATGAGTGTGTGACTTCCCCAGGGCTGCCCAGGATCCTGGCACCAGCATGGCAGAAAGGCTGGTGTTCCTGGTTTCAGGGCATCCAAGGTTGGAGATACCAGCTGCAGGCCTTCCCTTCCCTTGGTGAGTCACGCCGGGCAGGGGTGGGGGGTGGGGGGGGGGGGAGCTGCTCTGTAAATGGCAGGCGGTGGCTAGCCTTTGTTTGGTCCTTACTACTTTGAGCTAAGGCGTTAGGAGATGGTCTGGAGGGTCGGCAACAGGGAGGGGGGCCGGGAGGCAGATGTGAGGGGGCATAGACTCCGCATTTCAGACAAGGGGCCATTAGAGCAGACTGAGGGTGCTTGGCCTGTGGCGCTCCCTTGCCAGCATTTCTTGTGCCCTCCTGCCTAGTCTTGTAAGAGGAAAGGAAGCTGTGGTGATTTGAATGAGATTGACCCCAAGTTGATGAGCTAGCTGCTAGGGCAGGGTTAGGAGGTGTGGCCTTGTTGGAGGAGATGTGTCACTAGGGGTGGACTTCCTGGTTTCAAAAGCTATTTTCGTGGTGGTGGTGGTGGTGGTGCCCTCGGGAAGCTGTGAGTTCGAGGCCAGCCTGCTCTACAAAGCGAGTCCAGGATGGCCAAGATAACATAGAGAAACACTGTCTTGAAAAACAAAACGAAACAAAACAAAAGCCATTATCAGGAATGCTTTTTCTCTCCCTCCTCCCTCCCTCCCTCCCTCCATCCCTCCCTCTCTGTCTGCTGCTTGTAGATCAGGATGTAATGCTCTCAGCTGCTTCTCTGGCATCACACCTGCTTTCAGGACTGCATACTCAACCACCATGATGATCAGGGACTAACCCTCTGAAACCATAAGCAAGCCCTCAATTAGATGCTCTTTTTAAGAGTTGCCTTGGGCCGAGCGTTGGTAGCACACGCCTTTAATCCCAGCACTGGGGAGGCAGAGGCAAGCAGATCGCTGTGAGTTCGAGGCCAACCTGCTCTACAAAGTGAGTCTAGGATAGCCAAGATAATACAGAGAAACCTTGTCTCAGAAAGGGGGGAAAAAGTTGCCTTGGATGGGACTGGAGTGAAGGTTCAGAGGTTAAGAGCACTGGCTGCTCTTCCAAAGGTCCTGAGTTCAATTCCCAGCAACCACATGGTGGCTCACAACCATCTGTAATGCGATCTGATGCCCTCTTCTGTAAAAAAAAAAAAAAAAAAAAAAAAAAAGAGTTGCCTTGGTCATGGTTTCTCTTTACAGCCACAGAACAAGAAGACAAATGTACAACAGAATCAACAAAAAAGCTCACTTTAAGTCCAGACCTGGTTCCCCTTTTTATCTGGGGAAACTAAGGCTCCGAGTGCTCTAGAGGCTCACATCCGACACATGTTCAGCATAGTTCAAACCCACAGCAGCCCAAGGGTAGCATCTGCACCCTTGAGCCATTATCCAGAGCTCTCTCCAGCCTTGCCTGGCTGCGGGCTGGGGGAGGGGCTTAGCTCTGGGCCTCCTGGCTGGAAACTGGAGACTGTGGCTTAGGAAAAGAAAAAAGGAAGGATGGAAGGACAGAAAAGCAGCTATGAACTTGGGAGCTCATTTAGGGGAAGCAGGCTTTAGCAACCGGGAAAAGGACTGGCTCTGAAACCTCCAGTCATGGACAAAAAGTGGGCTTGAGATGTTTGTGCATCTGAATGCAAATCAAACCTGTGACTTTAGTATGCTGCCACTAGGTGGCAGTATAGGGTGGCCACTCATATCAGATTGAATTTGATTAAGAAGAAATGTTTCACTTAGTTTTCAAGACACAAGTCTTTAAAGACTTCTGGGCTGGGGAGATGACCCAATGGGTAAAGCGCTTGCTGTACGTAAGTCAGATCCCCAGAACCCAGACAGGGTAGCCTGCATCTATAATCCCAGGGCTTCCATAGCGAGATGGGAAACAGAAGACTCCAGAAGCTTAGAGGCCAGCTTGCCTGGTGTAGGCAGGGAATTGTCCTCTGACCGCCACAGGAACACTGTGGCATGCGCACACCCATATCAACATACTCCATTTAAAACAGATTAACTTATGCCTGTGTGTTCAGGTACGTGCAGAGGTCAGAAGAGGGTACCAGATCCTCTCAAGCTGGACTGACAGGTGGTTGTTGAGTTGCCCAAACTGGATACTGAGAACTCAATTCAGGTCCTCTGTGGAAACAGCCAGTGTTCTCACCCACTGAGCAACCTCTCCAGCTCTACACAAAAACTGTTCTTTAAAAAAGAACTAGGCCAAGTGTGGTGGCGCACGCCTGTAATCCCAGCACTCAGGAGGCAGAGGCAGGCGGATCACTGTGAGTTTGAGGCCAGCCTGGTCTACCAAGCAAGTTCAGGACAGTTAGGGCTATTACATACAGAAACCCTGTCTTGAAAAACTTTAAACTTAAAAACAAATAAAAATTACACACATATATATGTATATATATGTGTTTTTTGTTTGTTTGTTTGTTTTTGTCTCTCTGTGTTAGCCTTGGCTGTTCTGGACTTGCTTTGTAGACCAGGTTGTCCTTGAACTCACAGTAATCTGCCTGCCTCTGCCTCCCGAGTACTGGGATTAAAGGCGTGCACCACCACGCTCAGCTTTGACTTTTTAAAAATTTGATTTCTGGGGGGCTGGAGAGATGGCTCAGAGGTTAAGAGCACTGGCTGTTCTTCTAGACATCCTGAGTTCAATTCCCAGCAACCACATGGTGGCTCACAACCATCTATAATGAGATCAGGTGCCCTCTTCTGGTGTGCAGGCACACATGCAGGTAGTACACTGTATACACAATAAATAAATCTTTAAAAGAAAAAAAGAAAAAGAAAAATTTGATTTTTTTAATTGGGATATTTTTAAGGGAAATCACCTGTGATATGAATGCTTCATTCTTCCTGACCCATTACTTTTTTTTTTTTTCTCGAGACAGGGTTTTGAAGGAGAGATAAACATGTTTTTTGTTTAGATCACAAGTGGGGGATGAGAAAAAGACTTGTGAGAGAGCAGGTGATGTTTATCCCCTTAGAAGTCGAACCACCTTGTGGGGGAAGATTGGCTGTTAACCAGCTGTAAAACATCCTTGAACAAATTCTGAGAGGAGGTATAAATGTGAGCCAGAAACAAGAGGAGCCACCTTTGGAGACTTGGGATAGTTTTGGCTGTTCATCGCTCCACTTTGAAACGCTCCTAGAAAGAACCGCTTGAGGGAAGGCTTGGGGCTCCAGGCTCTGGCTGAGGTTCTGGGTTCTGGTTGCTCCAGGTTCCAGCAGAAGAAATCCTGCTGATTATGCCAGGAGAATTGTTCCTCGGAACTGATATCCTTATGGTTTCATTATTATATTCTTTCATCTCCTCTTCCTATTGTTTAAGTTAGTCGGGTTATAAGCGAAGTACTCTCAGTTAATAAGTTCATAATAAAATACATTTGTTAAGAAAATTGAGCCTACAGGGTTTCTCTGTGTAGCCTCGGCTGTCCTGGACTCACTTTGTGGACCAGGCTGGCCTCGAATTCACAGCGATCCGCCTGCCTCTGCCTCCCGAGTGCTGGGATTAAAGGTGTGCACCACCACGCCCGGCTTTAGACAGAGCTCTTAACCACTGGGCCGTCTCTCCAGTCCGTAACTTTATGTAACAACCTAGTCAATGCCTGATAACTCATCTCCCCTCAGGCAGTTACCCCAGCTCTGGAGGTTGAACCCCTCCCCTGCCCACCTTGGCGCAGTAGGCTTGACACCCATGGCCCTTCCCTACTTACTGTTTGCACTTACTGTTTGCTTAGTTGCAGTAAGGCTCCTACCTCACACAGGCCAGCACACGGTGCTCTACCACTGAGCTACATCCCCAGCCCTCGCTTCCCTTTTTACTTTGAGTCAGGGCCCCTCTAAGTTGCCTGGGCTGGCTGAGGACTCACTCTGTAGCCCAGGCAGGCCTTGGGATGGCATCTGGCCCTGCCACAGCCTCGGAGTAGCTGGGATGGTGAGCCCCTCCAGCCTGGATGTGAGTGGCCCTCTTTTTTCTAAAAGTTCCTGGTCTCTGTATGCTTTAGACTGCCCCCACCAGGAAGCTGAGGTGGACAGTCCAAGATGAAGGCTTCTTGGGTTTGGTATCTGGTTCGTGCACTCCCTCCCTGTGCTGCCCTGAGAAGAGGGCGGTGTGAGTGGCTCCAGGCTTAATCACCTGCAGACACCCCCCCCCCCCTTCCAAAGCTATCCCTTGGGGGCTGGGATATCAACACAGGAATTCAGGAGAGATGCATATTTGGACCTTGGCAGGGCCCGAGTCTCCCTCCTAGGCTCCTGTTCTCTAGCCCAGAGTTCAGCTGTAGAAAGAGCCAGGCACCCCAACCAGGCGCTTTCTCTGTATAATCATTTTCACTGTAGTAAGAAACAGTTTTGGGGGCTGGAGAGATGGCTCAGTGGTTAAGAGCACTGACTGCTCTTCTAGAGGGCCTGAGTTCAATTCCCAGCAACCACATGGTGGCTCCCAACTATCTGTAATGTGATCAGGTGCCCTCTTCTGGTGTGCAGGTGTACATGCAGGCAGAGCATTGTATATACGTACACACACACACACACACACAAAGAGCCGGGCATGGTGGCACACGCCTTTAATCCCAGCACTCGGGAGGCAAAGGCAAGTGGATCTCTGTGAGTTCAAGGCCAGCCTGGTCTACAAAGTGAGTCCAGGACAGCCAAGGTAACCGAGAGAAACCCTATACAGAAAAAATTTTTGTGGCCAGACCTGAGGGCTGGCTTTGACTTACTTTCCCCAGCTGTAGCTCTTCTTATCTGGGAAGAGTGAAAGCAAGAGGCCAAGTCCCCGGTGTATGTGACACTACTGCTCTGAGCCATGGATCCTGTTACACCCCACAACTAGTACAGGCCACAACAGGAGGGGTGAAGCTATTGTCCCTGCCTGTGGGGATAGGCAGCCACACCCCTCAGCCTTGGCCTTGGAGGGAGCTCTGACTCCCAATAGCACAGAACACAGACTCATGGCAGGGGCTGCTCCTGCCCAGAGGACTATTCTGCTGGCTGGCTCCCTCACCCTTCCTGACAGCACAGTGCCTGCCCTGGTGCTGTCTGTCCCCTTTGAACATATCCTGGCCACAGTTTCTATGGATTCCTATGGGGAAAGTTGAGATAAAGCTAATTATGGTGTGCGCACCTGTGGAGCCAGCTACTTGAGAGGCAGAGGCCGGAGGATTACTTGAACCCAGGAGTTAGGGGCCAGCCTGGACAAGATAGACTCTTGTCAACAAAACCAAACGAGACAGAGCCTCGGGTGATGGGACATACAGAGCACCAATTCAGTGAAGCTCTCGGAGCTTCTTTGAAGAAATTAATTGACACTGATAAATATCAGTGTAGGAGATGTGGCCAGGAGAAACTGAGGCTGGGCCCTGGAGAGAAAGCCCAATGGCCAGAGGGAACCAGGAAGCTCTAACTTCTCCACTGCCAGCTCTAGCCCCCAGAATTTATCTCCTCTGAGGCCTCAGGCCATCAGCACAGACGGTTCCTCTCAAAAGTCCCGGCCTCCCCATTCCCAGTTTTCCAACCCTGCTGCCAAAAACTAAACAGCTCATTTCAGCCAGGATGTCTGGGTGGCTGGCAGTGGGCATGTCGCCAGGAACCTCAGTATTCCAACATGCAGGCAGGGTGGGAACCTTGGCCCCACCTCTCCAGGGCCTGCAGGGAGTATAGAAGGGTGTGGGATCTTTAGAGGTTTGAATGGAAACCTCCAAATTCTTGGCCAGGTGTGGTAACATGTGCCTACAGTCCCAGCTCTCAGAGGCAGGATGAATGAGGAGTAAGCCTAGCTAGCCTGCTCTACACAGAGGCCTAGTTTTAAAAACAAACCAGGCATCTCGGCTCAAGACTTGTCATCCCAGCTGTTGAGATGCCAAGGCAGTGAGTGGATTACAGAGTTCATGTCCAGCTTGGACTACTTGGCAAGGCCCTATCTTTAAATGATTTATAGCTAGCTAGCTTATAGATAGATAATAATTAATAGATGATAAATGGTAGGGTGATTAATAAATAGAACCCCAGAAGCTTGATACTAGGAACTCTTCCAATTTCTTTTTCTTTTTTTCTTCAAGATAGGGTTTCTCTGTGTAGCCTTGGCTGTCCTGGACTCACTTTGTAGACCAGGCTGGCCTCGAACTCACAGCGATCCTCCTGCCTCTGCCTTCCGAGGGCCAGGATTACAGGTGTGTGCCACCACGCCCAGCCAAACTCTCCCCATTTCTAAATGTCTTGAGATTCTTTTTTTTTTTTTTTTTTTTTTTTGGTTTTTCGAGACAGGGTTTCTCTGTGTAGCCTTGGCCATCCTGGACTCACTTTGTAGACCAGGCTGGCCTCGAACTCACAGCGATCCGCCTGCCTCTGCCTCCCGAGTGCTGGGATTAAAGGCGTGTGCCACCACGCCCAGCTCTAAGATTTGTTTGTTTATTTATTTATTTATTTATTTATTTATTGTATGTGAGTGCTTTATCTGCAGAAGAGGGCATCAGATCACATCATAGGTGGTTGTGAGCCACCATGTGGTTGCTGGGAATTGAACTCAGGACCTCTGGAAGAGCAGGCGGTGCTCTTAACTGCTGAGCCATCTCTCCAGACCCATGTCTTGCGATTCTATGCAGCTCTCAAACAGCATGTTCACAGGCACAGGAGCCCATGCCAGGACGCCTCTGGGGTTAAGTACGTTGGTCTGCTCCCCGCCACTTGGCTGTGGACCTTCCCAGCATTTGAGAGCAGCTATGTCTGAGTGTGATCTGAGCGCTATGTTTGGGTTGGCAGTCTGAACCCAGACACTCTGTGGACTCCAGCTCGAGGACAGTGCACTGCGGAGGTGATGGCGCAAATCCTCAACTATGCTGAGCACGCAGCCAACTGTGACCCCACTAACCCTTCACTTCCAGGCAGACACCCCAGGAGAACCAATAACTAAGGGGTAAGTACTGGGTGTGTGTGTCGGGGGGGGGGGTGTTTCTTCAAGCTGCTCAAACTTCCCCATTTTTCTCCCCTTCCTCCTCCCACGCTCCCTCTTCTTCCTTCTCCCCCACTTCCCCTCCTTCTCTTCCTTCTATTACTGCACGTGTGAGGGTAGGCGCCCAGGTGCCATGCATGCGTGGAGGCCAGAGGGCAACGTTTTTAAGCCCATTCTCGGCTTCTACCATGGAATTCGGGGGTCACACTCAGGCCCTCAAGGCTTGCAGAGCAAGTACTTTCACATCCCGAATCATCCTAACACCTCTATTTCTTCTTTCTTTTCTCCCCTTGATTTGTCTTTTAACTACATTTATGTTTTAAAATTCATTTCTCATAAAAGTAAAACAGATTGACTGTTGTAAATCTGGGGATATATACCAGGTGCAGAGAGGAAAACAACAATTACCTACCATCTTAACTCGAATTGCAGGTCAGTGGCTCTTCCTGCGTGTGTCCCCCGCCCCCTCCCCGCCCCCCCTCGTCCCCACCAAGACAGAGTTTCTCTGTGTAACAGTACTGGCTGTCCTGGACTTGCTTTGTAGACCACGCTGGCCTCGAATTCACAGTAATCCACCTGCCTCTGCCTCCCGAGTGCTGGGATTAAAGGCGTGAGCCACCATGCCCGGCTGTCAGTGGCTCTCAAAGTGGGGTAGAGGACCTAGGACTCAGCCTCAGATGGAGCTTGCTTATGTGACAGGAGATGGAACTTGAGGGCCACCTACCTAAGTCGGCATGGGCCCAACATAGGATTCTGGGAGTAAAGCCTCATGTTTGATTAAGATCCAACACAAAGCAATGGTGGAGAGGGCGGGGGATGGATGGAAGTGTTGGTTTTGGGACCAGCAATGGTTCAGCAGGTACAAGAGCCTGCAGCCAAGCCTGGTAACGGGAGCTAAGCTGATTCTTGTACCCCACAGGTGCAGGAAGGAACGGACTTCTGCGCATTTGCTGTGGCACACCTCCCTCTGCCCCACCACAGGAAACACACATAAAGAAACTAAAAGAAAATGCAGGTTCCAGGTCAGCTCGCAAAAGGTCCTGCCACTCTCAGCTGCACGTCCCTGTTAACCCCAGTGTGTCCAGAGACTGCATTGCCGGGAAACAGGACAGAGCAACTTCCAGGGGACGCTCACCTTGGCTTCTTGGACAGGGGATGGCTAAGCCTTAAGTCTAGATTCCTGGGGGAGCAATCAAAGCGCCAGAGGACAACTTCAGGATCCAGAGAGCCCAACCTAAGGAGGCCCGAGGTTGAATCTCAAGCAAGGGCAGAGGAATCAAAGGCAAAGACCCCCGGGCGGCGGTGGCGCACGCCTTTAATCCCAGCACTTGGGAGGCAGAGGCAGGTGGATCTCTGTGAGTTCGAGGCCACCCTGGACTACAGAGCAAGTTCCAGGTCAGCCAGAGCTATATTACAGACAGATAAACCCTGACTTGAAAACACAAAACAAAACAAAAACAAAGGCAAAGACTGAGAGTGGAAGAAAGCAGAACTCTTCAGAGCCAGCCAAGGAAAGAGGGAGAAGAAAAGTGTGGCACCCTTGCCGCGTCAGCCAGATTCCTTCCTGGAGGAAGAAACAGAAAAAGCCCCCAGGAAAGAATGGCTAGGTCCCCTGCCCCACGCCTCCTGCTGCCAGGGCGTCCCCAGAGAACTGCTTGTTTTTGGAGCACCCAGCTAGTGAAGAAATCCTTGTACCTGGCTGGAACAAGCAGGCACTTGTGGAGAAAATCTGAGAAGAAATACAAGGTTTCAGCAGAAGGCACAAAGGCATGGTAAATAGGCTCCTTCCCCTCCGCCGGTCCTGGAGGGAGTCTGTTTAGACTTGTCTAAAACTGCAGTAAGGCACTGCTACAAGGCGCTCTGCTTGGACAGTACGCGCTTCAGATCACACGCTCTGGTGGTTAGCTGACCAGGGTCAGTCAGGGTTGCTGACAGCACACCTGCTGTGGAGCAAAGGGGACTCTCCACCCTCTTAGCCTGGGCTCCTAGGAGGAGGAAGGTTGAGAGGGAAGGAGGGAAGGAGGGAAAGAAAGAGAGAGAGAGAGGCAGGTAGTAGTCACACAAGCTGAATCAAGAGTCAGGAACTCTGAGTTCCATCTTGGTCTACATAGCTAGGACCAGATCAGTCAGAGCTACATGGTGAGCCTCCTTTTTCCCCTCCTCGAGACAGGGTTTCTCTGTGTTGCCTTGGCTGACCTAGACTTACTTTGTAGACCAGGCTAGCCTTGAACACACATCAATCTACCTGCCTCAGCCTCCCCAGTGCTGGGATTAAAGATGTGTGCCACCACACCTGGCTCACGGTGAGACTCTTATCTCAAGACAAAACAAGAAGTAGGGTTTGGAGGTCTTCTTTCTCCACTCATCAGCTAAGCTCTAAGACTGAGATTGGCTTTTCCAAACTAGAAGTGAGTGGAAGGCATTTTGCGTCTTCAGAATGGAAGTGTCACTCAGGAAGGGACCTCTGCCTAAGTAGCACCCCTTATTAAAAAGTAGCACCCCTTATTAAAATGCAGGTGAGGGTGAGGGGCTGAGCTAGCAAGGTTGTAGGGGGGCACTGGGGGGCACAGCTGAGCATATTTGAGTCCAAGCCACAGTGGTTTAGCTACCAGGTCTGCCTTATAGTGATTCCTTGCTGACGTCAAGCCAGACCTCGCAGGGAGGCCCTGGATAGCTTTGAGTGCTCTGTATTTTGTCACAGACTCAGAGCATCTCCTATAGGTAGGCAGGGAGACACGGACAAGTTCAAGAAGCAGCACTGTGAGATGCTCAGAGCAGGACCAGCAGCAGAGCTGAGCACTGATGCCGACCATTCTGTGGGCATGACCAGGCCACAGGGCTCTCTGTGGACCACAGCGGAGCAGGGGAACTGGATGGCTTTCCTTGGCGAGTGCTTGAGGATTGGGACGGGTTTCTCAGTGGTTAAAGTAATTGCAATACAAATGTAAGAACAAAAGTTGGAGTCCTTAGAATCATGTAAGTGCCATGTGGACACGATGCCCACCCTCCGTTTCAGCCTTTGAAGGCAGGGACGAGGTCCTCAGGGCAAGCTGGCTAGCAAGACCAGCTATCGGAGTAGTTGCCTCTTCCTCAGTAAGGTAGGAGGACTGAAGATGATTCTGGGCCTCAACCTCAGGCTTCTTTATGTGCATGTAACTGCACACAGGCGCGCGCGCACGCGCACGCGCACGCGCATGCGCGCACGCACGCACACACACACGTACATTGTTGGGATTAAAAAGCATGCAAGTGGGGCTGGAGAGATAGCTCAGAGGTTAAGAGCACTGACTGCTCTTCCAAAGGTCCTGAGTTCAATTCCCAGCAAGCACATGGTGTGGCTCACAACCATCTATAATGAGATCTGGTGCCCTCTTCTGGCCTGTAGGTGCACATGCAGGTAGAGTGCTGTATACATAATAAATAAATATTAAAAAAAAAAAAAAAAAAAAGCAAACAGCAGGGAAGTGAACCCAAGGAGCAATTACCACAGCCCCATAGAGCCAGGCACTTCAGGTTTAAGACCCTTAAGACCCTTTACCCTGAGTGAGCCAGGGGTGGGGGGCGTGTCCTATCCTCTCCTCAGCTGATCCTGATTAAGAGCTTATTAGTTTACCTCTGCCGCAGTCTGGATTATGTCTCCAGGGTTTTACAGTAGAGCTGGCCTCAGACTCACCGGACTTGAGCCTGTGATCTTCCTTAGCGCCCGGTCACAGGCATGTGAATTTCACAGGGAGCAATCACAGGGCAGCTGTTCTGGGTGGCACAGGGTAAAGGGATGACTGGGTAAAGGACTAGCCCTTCCTTCAGGTTTGAGCCACAGTCACTGTTTGTCACTTTCAGGACCTCTTGGAGTGACTACCAGAGGGAGAAGGGACATGGAACAGATACTTCCTTATGTACAGTTGGGGAAATGTACAACCAAGAGGGCTCTTGGCCAGTCACAACACACTCAGCCCATCCTTCCTGTAAACATCGAACCATCTAGAATGGCAAACATTGCTTCTTGACACGTAATAAATCACAAATCCTAGATTGTAGGGCTGCTTTATGATGGGCAGATAAGACAAGACAGCTGGTGATTTCTAGTAGTTGAAGACCATATCAGCAAGGGCACTATGGGCAGAACCACACCTTCCGGCCAGGGGCTTTACTGGGAAACTCTGCTCATGGTACTAAGTATGGTGTGTCTGCAAGCCTTAACCGCCAAGATTCAGATGGATGCCTATCCGCTAACAAAGACAGACTGTGAGAAGGCAAGAGCAGAATTCTCTAGAATCTTGAGCCAAGATCAATTGTAATAATGGCCAAGATGGGAGAGCATGGGCCAAGAGAGGCCGCTGGTTCTCAGATGAAAACAGGCTCTAACACAAGCAGGGTGGGGTGGGGTGGGAGTGCTCACCTTGGAGTTGGTTAAGGGAAGCCTAACAGGGCATTGGTCACTAAGTAGCCAAGAAAGCGGAAGAGGGGAAGCAACGTAAAAGGGACTTGCCCTCAGGGAGTCACCTCCAGGCCTGCTCCAGCTGGGGTCTTGGGAAAGGGGGCTGCACAGAAGCAGAGGCAGGAAGGAAGAAGGCGGATGTGTCCTATGTTCAGAAATCAAAGCTGCTGGGCCACCTGACATACACCTCTCAGACCCTGGGCCTGCTCCCTGCCTGGTGCCAGGGGAGGCACCACCGTCCAACCTGGGGCTGGGATGAGCTGAAAACAAACGGGCCAGCGCCTCAGCCCCGACAGAAGCATCTACCTTGCCGTGCCCTGGAATGTTATGAAGGCAGAAAACTAGTTTTATCAGTAAGAAAATGTTTATTCTTTTGAACCCCACAGGGGAAAAAAAAAAGAATGCAGCCAAGACCAAGTATTTAACGAAAACAGTGTCCCAAAGGCAGCAAAATGGGGGAAACCTCAACACAGTGACAATTTTCCATGTTTTTGCACAAAGATGGGAAAAACAAAACTATGACAAGTCTGAGTAACACTTTCATGGTGACACATTTACACAAGATGATTCAAAAATGCAAATGGCAGCAACATGCACACTTGGCTAAAGCTATAAGTTTGTTTTATGCCAAAATAAGATCTGTGACTAAAAGGATGATTCTCTGTAATACTTCTAATTTTACTGACTGATTTGTCCTATCTAATTTGCTTTAAATGAGATATACATGCCAATCAACAGGAAATTTTAGAACTATGTCCTTCCAGAACACACAGCATAGAAGCAAAGCCAATCGATTTGGTTTCTTAGTTTCCCCAAACTTCCAAATGCAACCCTGCTTTGCCCCTCCTCTCCCCTGCCCTCCCACTCCCTGAATCCTAACACACTTTCAAATGTCTGTGCAGACACTCTCTTCCGGCGTATAATACACATTTGAACCAGAATCTTTGTGCAGAGTTTGAGTCTTCACAACAAAAAACAACAGCAAACCCTCCTTGGCACAAGAGCTCAGAACAGTCAAGCATCTGTGAACCATCGAAGCCGAGATGGCGAGAGTGAGAAAGCAGCAGGCGGCAGGTGGGGACAACTGCTCCTAGAGCCCAGCTGCATTAGCTGTCCTTTGGCCTCTTTCAGACCTACCAGGCTGCCTCTCTACGGTGCTAGACTGGCAGCAAGCACAGAATCCTGTGTGCTTCCCATGGAAAAAAAAAACCCCAAGTGGTGGCCTGGTGACCAGCAGCCCAGCCGCCACCTACCAGCTGAACAACAGGATCTGCAGTGAACGCAACAGATAGAAGACAGATGACAGAAAGGGGGTGGGGGAGGGGGCCGAAAATGATCAAGTTTCCTCTTGAAATGTCTTCTGAAGGCAATGCAGAGTCTGCTCTGGACATGTCCTAGAACTAAATATTGGTGGGAACGTCAATACTCCAAACACACGATCACACGCTTGCCAGCTAGCCCCACCCCTTAAGTCTCTCTCGGCTCAAGTGATGCTCCCTCAATCTGTCTGGTCCTTTGAGGGCAGTCAATGTTTTTTTCTGTAACAACAACAATCATTTTTAATGCAGCTATGGAGTCAGAGCCATGTCTGGCTTATTTAGCCCTCTCTCAAGAGAAACTAAGCTTTTGTTGTCATCCATATGAATACAATGTACAATTTTCCTGCTTATTTAAGAACAAAATAGAATTGAGAAGCAAAAACTCTGATTTTTTTTCTTCAAGAGGAAACTATGTAAAAATATATAAAAAGGCAAAATTGGCTACTTGAAATCCAAGAATGGTTTTAATGTGTTGGCCAAGAAAAATAAACTGCAAAGTCCTGTGAGGTCTTCTAAAAACTTCCAAGAACAACTGATGGGCGGTTCTAATTAGACTTGGATGTTATTCCCCCCTTTAAAAATGACAACATATACAGTCCCACAAAACACAATATCAACTTTTTTATCTTGACTGCCAGAGACGCTGCTTTTCAAAGCCTTCTGGTTCCGAATGTTGGGTAAACACACAGTTGGCTTTCATTTCTTCAGGGGCTGGTAGACAGAGGCATTAGGATCGAGTCCAGAGGGGCTGGTCTCCACAAACTTGGAAGAGTAGTGGGGGGACACGGGGCTCAGGGGACTGGTGGCGGCACTGTATGTTATGCTGGGCATGACGGCCATGACCTCAGCTATCTTCTGTTTTAGGTCCTTGATTTCCTGGTCTTTCTGAAGGATTTGCCCTGCAAGATCAAAGACCTAGCATTAGTGAGGAGGGAGGGCTCACATGCACATCCCCAGGCCAGCCCTAGACTCACGTTTCAGTGAGTGCAGGCAAGCCTCCTGTGAGGAGCCCACCAGGGGGGCACTCTTAAACACTGTGGTCCATATGCTAGTCTCTGTCATTTTTCTTTTCTAGCTTTGGAAAATGTTGACCTGCTCTTAGCTTGCAGGAGCACAAGAAAGTAGCCATCACCCAGCAGCCCAAGGGGTGATGGTTTTACAGCTTTACCTCCTGAGCTGGGGTTCTTTTCTGCAAGGCTGGGCTCTGAGTTTTAAAGCAAGAACATAGAACCAGGACCTTTGATTGGTCACTTCAGCTTCTCTGTCAGAAAACAGATGATGTTCTGGGACTAGTGCCCAGCTTGCTGGCACAATGCCCTCTGACCTCTGCCCAGCTCTCAGCTGGCTGCTTTAGCACATCAGCCAGCTTAGCCCTTTGTGTGTCCTGTGTCTGTGCTACATGTTGAAGATTCCTGATCAAACTCAATGTCCAAGTCCTAGATTCTCAATATACGCCAAGCTCTCCCTTTTGTTCCGTATCTCTACAAGTTATGACAGCAACTAACGTCCAGCGTGGAACAGGGGTTCTACACAATCACACACTAATCTCTTCTCATCACCACCCACTTTGTGATGAAAGAATAGGGAACAGGAAGCCGCACCACACTGTCAAGGTGTCCTCTGAGTGACAGCTGACCCTGTATGGTTGGCTATAGCACCTACATTCTCCCACGGCAATCTTCTACTTCCCTGGCCGATGGCCCATCATCTCTTTGCTGGATCATAGGCTCTGTGAGGGCAGAGACTGCATCCTTAACTTCCTATTGCTAAATGCCTGCATCCAGCTCAGGGATGCATCACAGATGATGCATCTTGTTCAGTCCATCTGTTATTAACACACAGCAGGACTGAAGCCAAGACCACCCTGTTCCAATCCATGCAGTCTCCATCACACTATGTGCCTCACTGACCTCCAAGGGAAAGGAAGAGGCTGTGTGCGAGCAGCCCTGACTGTGAAAGGACAACAGTGTGCTCGAGTGTGAGAAGGCTGGGTGGCGTGTTTCAGAAGAGTATCATGGAGAAAAAGCCATTTTGCAACCAGTTTGAGTAACAGCACAGGAAGGAATAGGTTTGGGTTTGAATTACTAAGTTGGGCTGAATTTGGAGGGAGGCAGTGAAAAATCAGGAGCCAAGAGCAGGAGAAAAGAATTGCACCCTCACTTCCTTCAGGGCCCCTAAGTTTTAGGTAAACACTAAACAGCCACTTTCTCTTTGAACACAATGCACTTTGGATGAATCAAGGACTTAGTGGTACCTGACACATGAGCTGCTGTGTTTTCCCCATGCAGACTTCAGTTTGATTAATTTAATTAGCAATGGGAAAACACCCTAAGAGTTTCACATGGACCATTCTCTCTTCCCACACATTTGTAGGCTAAAGTGGAGTACAGTCATGTCAGGAGCCTGATACCCTGGCCCCGGAGGGCAGGTGCTGCTTCCACGCCAAGGGTACAGACCGCAGCAGAGAGTGCTAGCTAAGCAGAGGTGTCCACTCCTCAGGGGTAGCCCAGACAGAAACAGGGCAGTGGGAGGTCCTCTTCACCTCTCAGGCACCCCAGCTCTTCTCATACACTGTCACCCCTCGGCCTGTATTTCCTCTCAGAGAGGAGGTAGCACTGTTCTGAACTGGCCTCTCTGCCTCTGCTCCACTACCTTCATCTTTCATGCTGCGAAAGCCGCTTTAAGCTCCCCCCTTTTCTTCCCTGTCTTCAGGCTGGACAGTCCCAGAGCTGTCTCTTCCCAGGCTGTGCCATTCTCTGCTCTCAGGATCCATTCCACAAGCCTATTCACTCCTGTCTCCCTCCTCCTCCATCCTTTCTCCCTGGCCTGCCCTGTGCAGTAACTCTCAAAACTGGGTCCACAGCACAGAATAGCGCCAGAAAGTCTCTGCCTTCTGCAGTAAGTGCAAGTGGAGCCTTTGGTGAGCCATGCAGTGCAAAATCTCAACAAAACAAATAGCAACACAGAAGAGAATGCTAATATTTTCTATTAAGTCAGATAGTAAATATATATGATCAATATAAGACGAGGGCACTTTCCTGTTTTGAAAATAGTTATTTTCATAAAACGACAGTAATGTTAGTATGTAGTATGTTTACCTCACTTTAAATGGATCACTAGATGTTTTAAGTCTTAATTTACAGTAGACACAGCTAGATAATCTACATGAAATAAATTCATCCAGGGTGATCAATAATCTTAAGCATCTGGGCCACACTACCCCAGTAAACACTGGGCTTTCCAAGGTGGCGGTTTCCACAGCTTGGTTATTTGGTGAGTCCCTGCCTAGAACTCACCAGGTCAACCAGTGGAAAGGTTTTCTCAGTATTAAAGTCTTTTAGGTGACTAATCAGTTTTATGAAAAACCCAATTTTCTTTTTGCCCTCCATGTCATCTGAAGTGAGGCCCTAAGCTCTTCTCACTGGACACTGCTCCTGCAGACCCTGGTTCCTGCTATCCTGCTTCACCTGGGCCAGCAGAATGCTGAGCCTCATTCATGCCCACAGGCTTTGCCTTCACTGCTCCTGGCTTCAGTCGCTGCTCAAATACTACATGTTAAGGGCTCCTCTGTGACTGCCATGTGATGAAAAGTCTCTCTCTTCTCTTCCTCCCCTTCCCCCTATGCCCACTGCCCTTGTCTCTTTCTTTCTTAATTTATTTATTTATATATGTATACAGCGCAGTGTTCTGTCTGCATGTACACCCGCAGGCCAGAAGAGGGCACCAGATCTCATTATAGATGGTTGTGAGCCACTACATGGTTGCTGGGAATTGAACTCAGGACCTTTGGAAGAGCAGCCAATGCTTTTAACCTCTCAGCCATCTCTCTAGTGCCCCCTCCCCCAACATCTTTTTTTTTTTTTTTTTTATGTTTTTCGAGACAGGGTCTCTCTGTGTAGCCCTGGCTGTCCTTGACTCACTTGTAGACCAGGCTGGCCTCGAACTCAGAGCGATCCGCCTGCTTCTACCTCCCAAGTGTTGGGATTAAAGGCGTGTGCCACCGCGCCCAGTGATCCCTGCATCTTACAAATACCACAATGGCTTGCTC
The DNA here is from genome assembly GCF_903995435.1 of Acomys russatus. Taxonomy (NCBI): domain Eukaryota; kingdom Metazoa; phylum Chordata; class Mammalia; order Rodentia; family Muridae; genus Acomys; species Acomys russatus. The sequence continues at coordinate 28,894,870 of NC_067165.1, forward strand.
ACTGTTCTTCTTGCCAGGGTATCTGTTGGTTATCAGAGATACCAGTAGTCTCAGCAATTCTCTGCTGTACTACTACCCAAGCCATCCTAGCCTGCTGCACTTGGAAGGTCCTTGGAAACTGTATCTTCTGCAAGGAGGCTTCGTGACCCCCACTCTCATCATGCTCCAAGTCCTCCTCATCACTCAGGCCCAGCTGAAACCCCAGCTTCCTAGCCAGGCCCTGCCTCTCTCTGTCCCCATAGGCAGCATGCACACGGGCAAGCTGCAGCTCTGGACTTCTTCAACACTTACATCTTTGAGGAGACACTCAGACTCTTCTTTATAAGTCCAGCACTCAATACACATCTTATAATACTGTAGCATGGACTGATATGGCTCCTAATCTCAACGCTGGGCATGCACTGAACAGCTCAAGGAAACACTGAGGTGCCCTCTGGTTCAGAGGTCCGCTATGACCTCTATGTCCTGCCACCTCACCGGGGCCCGCTGCTTTCCTACCCTGGGCAATCTCCAGCTGCCGCTTAGCATCCCCCAGTGCAGAAAACAGGTCCAGCTTGATTCTTGTCTCTGCGCTGAGGCTGTTCTCCAGGTGCTGGGTTTTGTCTTGCATGGCGGAGAGGGCTGACATCAACACCTCGGTATCCTTCTCATTTTCTTTGTACTTCCGAAGCTCCTGTCAACAGCACGGAAACAGTGACGTTACGAGGCAGGTTTGGCATTGATGTATGTATGTTAGCTCGGGCTCACAAACTAAAATTCAGTCCTACTGACATGGCTATTAGAAGAGAGACTCCTGACATCTTGTGTGTTTACACGTCATTCTTAGAGCATGTAACATGCAATGCACATACAAGATTCAGATCCTCAAAGGCATCCAGCGGCGTGTGGAGCACATGGCTTAGAAACAGTGGCCTCTGCTTCCAAGTCAAGTTCTGTCTTGAAAAACTTATTCAGAAGCCGGGTGTGGTGGCGCAAGCCTTTAATCCCAGCACTCGGGAGGCAGAGGCAGGCAGATCACTGTGAGTTCGAGGCCAGCCTGGTCTACAAAGTGAGTCCAGGATGGCCAAGGCTACACAGAAAAACCCTGTCTCGAAAAGCAAAAAACAAAAAACAAAAAGAAAAACTTACTCAGAGCAGACACATGGCTCTTCTTAGCTACTTGTAAACAAACAGTACCTTATGCTGTAGTCACATTTGTAAAAATGTGCCCTAAACATTGCAAAAATGTTTGCTGTTTTGATAAGGCAATCTGTAGGAGAGCCCATACAACAGTTGTTAATATAATAAGCAAGTACTGAACTAGATTTATTCTTTTTGTTTTGTTTTTTCGAGACAGGGTTTCTCTGTGTAGCCTTGGCTGTTCTGGATTCCTTTGTAGACCAGGCTGGCCTCGGACTCACAGAGATCCACCTGCCACTGCCTCCCAGAGTGTTGGGATTATAGGCATGTGCCACCACACCCAGCTTTTTTCCCCCCTTCTTCCCCCCTACCTTTTTAAAACATGGTTCCGTCTGGGCATGGTGGCTCAGGCCTTTAATTCCAGCACTTGGGAGGCAGAGGCAGGCGGATTGCTGTGAGTTCAAGGGCAGCCTGGTCTACAAAGTGAATCTAGAACAGCCAATGCTACACAGAGAACCCCTGTCTTGAAAAACCAAAACCAAAACCAAACAAAACAAAACATGGTTTCACAATGTAAAACAGGCCGGCTTGCAACCCTCTATGCATTCCTGGCTGGCCTTGAATTCACATCGATCTGTCTGCATCTGCCTTCAAAGTGCTGGGGTGAGAAGCATGTGACACCGTGCCTGGCCTGAATTTCTTTAAAGACAGAAATCCTAGCTTATTTCAGAGAATTCAGAAACACAGAAAATTACCCATAATCCTTTAATATAACAGAAATCATACTGTATGTACAGAGCTAGATAAAGTCTTTTAGAAAATAAAAACTTAGATCATTTTAACTATTCAGGTTCCCAAGTGTTGGGTTCCATGCATGTGCCACCACACCTGGCTGAAACCAAACCTTTTGATGGCTCAATGATATTTTTGTATATACCCATATTACACCTTAAGCAATTATCTGCCCCATTATTAAGACGGTTTCCAGCCAGGTGTGGGGGTGCACACTTTTAATCCCAGCATTCAGGAGGCAAAAGTAAGCCGATTTCTGTGAGTTCGAGGCCAGTCTGGTCTATAGAGTGAGTTCCAGGACAGCCAAGGCTATAGAGAAACCCTGTCTCAAAAAACAAAACCAAAAACCAGATTCTTTCTTTTTTTATTTTTGCATCTCTAGACCACTACATATTGGACATGGTGTTAGCCACTGGTGAGGTCTCATCTCTTGAGTGGCTTCCTAAAGAGGAGTATTCCAGAAGTATGTGATCTTTTCCTTGAAGCTGTACTCCCTGTAATATGAAGTATTTTACAGTGAAGACTAAGATTGAGGTTATCTTTTAAAATCCTATGGCTGGGCATGGTGGCCCACACCTGTAATCTCAGCACGTGGGAGGCAGAAACAGAGAGACCATGAGTTGGAGGCCAACCTGGGACATATATATGTAAAAGAAAAACAAAAATTCTTTGCCAGTTTCATAGGAAAGAAATGACTGCTAGTTTTTATATTCATGTCATTGCTGGGTAATAAGAGTACACTAACAATTTTTGAGCTGGGTGTGGTAGTGCATGCCTATAATCCCAGTGCTCAGGAAGGCAGAGGCAGGTGGATTGATGTGAGTTCGAGGCCAGCCTTGCTACAAAGTGAGTCTAGAATAGCCAAGGCTACACAGAGAAACCCTTTCTCAAAACAACAGCAACAAATGTTTACATTAATTTTAAGCTTAAAAACTTAGTAAGCATACTACTAAATAAATTTTTCCTGCAGGCCAGAAGAGGGCATCAGATCTCATTATAGATGGTTATGAGCCACCTTGTAGTGGCTGGGATTTGAACTCAGGACCTTTGGAAGAGCAGACAGTGCTCTTAACCTCTGAGCTCTCTCTCCAGCCCCTTAATTTTTAAAAAAATATAGTGTTGGTGGTCAGTCTTGTGCTCTGTATTCAAATGCTAAACAATGGACCCTAAGCACTGGTTGCTTTCTAGACAAGCACACTCTCACGTACAACAAGTGATTTGTGTAAACTTTGCTCCCCAATTTAAAGTTGGCTAATAGTAATAGCTAGAAGCCTGTAACTGGGCAGAAGAGAAGTAGGCAGAGCTTCGGTTCCCAGGTGGGGGTCTCAAGAAGGTACCATGAGGCTGAGAGAAAAAGGAAAGGAGGAAGAAGGAAGTCGCCATGGGGTAGTACGGACCCTGAGCATGTGGCCACAAGGAGTGGCCTGATGGAGCAGAAGCAGGCCAGACAAAATATACACCAGGAAATATGGGGTACATGTAGCTGGGAAGTAGTAAAATAGCTTAGAGGGTTGATATCTGCCTAGCTCCAGCGCTTTAAAGTTTACTAGGAAGTTTACTAGGAAATCCTGTCTCAAACAACAAAAACAAAAACAAAAATAAATAAATAAAGTTTACTAGGAATATAAAAAGCCTCTCTGTCTTTCACTTGGGAACTAAATGGTCTCAAGTGGGGTAGAACCCTTGATGTGTAGAAGTAAAGGGGGACATAGCAACCTCCTCAGAAATAATCCTACTACAAGCCTGGCTAGAACTAGGGATACAGACAATTGTGAGATACTACGTGGGTGCTAAAAATAGAAGCTGGGTCTTCCAGAAGAACAGTGAGAACCGAGCCTCCCTCTAGCCTCTATTTGATTGTGCGGGTTGTTGGAAATGTGGGGTCAGAGGACGCAAACTTGATTATCTTTTTCACCACATGGGTAGCTGAAGTCGTCAGGCTTGGCAGTGAGCATCTCTCTCTGATGAGCCACAGTGCAGATCCTGAAGATCCACTTTTAGCTCTTGTGTCTCTTCTGTAAATTATAATTGTTTTTTGTTTGTTTGTTTTTCGAGATAGGGTTTCTCTGTGTAGCCTTGGCTGTCCTGGACTCACTTTGTAGACCAGGCTGGCCTCGAACTCACAGCGATCCACCTGCCTCTGCCTCCCGAGTGCTGGGATTAAGGGCATGCGCCACCACGCCCGGCTCGTAAATTATGTTTATATCCTTTATTTTTCTGTGTATGTTAGTAACTTCCACCAGGTATTTATATCCTAAAAGTGCTAATTATTTTAAATATTCATTGATATCTGTATTTTTGGGGGGCTTTTTTGTGGGTTTTTGTTTTGGGGTGGCTTTTTTGTTGTTTGCTGTTTTTGTTTTGACACAAGGCTTCTCTGTGTAGCTTTGGCTGTCCTGGACTCACAGAGATCTGTCTGCCTGTACTTCCCTGAGTGTTGAGATCACAGGTGTATGTCACCGCACCTGGCTTTGTTTTGTGTTTTGTTTGTTTGAGACAGGGTATCACAATGTAGTCCTGGCTGTCATGGAACTCAAGAGATTGGCCTGCCTCTGCCTCCTAAATGCTTGGATTAAAGGGGTGTGCCACTACACACAGTATCTCTCTTTTTAAAATTTTGTATCTTTATTTTATTGTATGAATGTTTTGACTGCAAGAATAAGTGCTTGCCATGTGTGAGCCTGGTTCCTGTCGAAGTTAGAAGAGGGCATCAAATCCTCTGGAATAGGAGGTAGCTGTGAGCCACTATGTGGGTGCTGGGAACCTAATCTGGGCCATCTGTCAGAGCAGCCGATGCTCTCAAGTGCTGAGTCACCTCTCCAGTCCAGCACACATCCCTCAAGTATCTCTATTTTATTCGTGTTTTAGTTGTTTTCTGTGAGTTTGTTTACTATTTTTATGTTTAAAAAGTCTTCTTGTATCTCAATATCAAATAAATGATACTTTATTTCCCCCTATCTTTTTCTACATTTAATTCTTTATCTAAATTTCCATTCCTGTGTAAATAAATTTTATTTCCCCCATTTGTCCAGCTATTCCAAACCCCTTTCCTGACTCATCTTCCCCTTCCCTGCTGATGTCAACACTTGCAGCTCCAGTTAGAATCTGGCTGGATCAAACAGGACAGGATTAAGTCCCCTTCCCACGTAGATGATGAATGAGACCAAGGGGCTTGGTGTAAAGGTGCTGCCTGACACTGGAAGTGCTCGTGACAGGAGGTCTGCCCCACCCCCTCCTCACCTGAACCTTCAGCTCCAGCTCCCTGATCTGCTCCTCCTTCACCTTCATGTCCATTGTGAGCTTCTTGCCCTCAGCCTCTAGCTCTCTGATCCGACTCCGTAAGGTTTCGGTGCACTCTCCCCTTTAGAAAAAGATAGGAAATAAGGTTTATAGTTCCCTTTCTATTATGGGAGAGTGGATTGATGACCTCTGTGGATACAGGATATGCTCAGATTCCTCAGATAAAATAGCAGTTTTTACATAGACTTTACATAATGCCCCCTCTGAATTACTAGTAGGCAGTACAATGTAAGCTTTACATGAAGTGTTGTCATGCTGTACTTTCCAGACTGCTGACAAGAAGCCATCTATGCTTGCTTAGCAGTTATAATTTAGGCTTTCAAATCTTTTCCTTTCTTTCTTTTTCTTTTTCTTTTGATTTTCGAGACAGGGTTTCTCTGTGTAGCCTTGGCTGCCCTGGACTCACTCTGTAGACCAGGCTGGCCTGGAACTCACAGCGATCCGCCTGCCTCTGCCTGAAATACTGGGATTAAAGGCGTGCGCCACCATGACCGGCTTCCCTTCTTTTCTTCTTTTTAGTTTTCAAGTTTCTCTGTGTAGTCCTGGGTGTCCTGGAATTTACTCTGTAGACCAGGTTGGCCTCTAACCACCTGCCTCTGCCTCCCCAATGCTGGGATTAAAGGTATGTGCCACCACTGCCCAGCTTCATTAGGTCTTTCTGAGACAGAATTTTAATATGCAGCATAGGCGGCCTTGATCTTGCAATCCTCACTTCTCAGCCTTTTATTACAGTCACTCTTTACTCCATCTAGCTTTCAAATACTTTCCGCAGTTGATCCCATCTACAGAGCTGACAGGCCAAGTGTACTTGCTTATAACCTATGGGCTGGCGGCACACATCTTTAATCCCAGCACTCGGGAGGCAGAGACAAACAGATCAAAGTGAGTTCAAGGCCAGCCTGGTCTACAAAGTGAGTTCAAGACAGCCAGGGCTACACAGAGAAACCCTGCTGGGGGGAATTTATGCTCTGTCTGATGTTAACTTTTGACTCAATATGCTTCTTCTCACTATTCTTTGAAATTTTCAACAATCGTCTAGAATAATGGTTAATTTTTTGGAGAGACGGCCCCTCTATGTAACCCTGGCTGACCTGGTACCCACTATGCAGACTAGGCTGACCTCAAATTTACAGAGATCTGCCTGCCTCTGCCACTTGAGTGCATGGTCACCATGCCCAGCTATTTTAAAGTTTGTATCGTGTCTCCACACTATGGACAGTAGCAGTCAACCTCAGGTGCTCTCCTCAAGAGCCACATACCTTGTTTTTTGAGACAAGGGCTCTGGGAAACTGGCCAGTGAGTCCCCGGTATCTGCTAGTCCCAACTCCCCAGTGCTGGGATTCCTACCACATCTGCTTTTTACATAGGTGCTGGGCACCACCAGATCTAGTTTTACACAGGGACTCAACTCGGGTCTGTATGCTCACACTTCAAGCACTGTGCCAACTGAATTTTCTCTTCAGCCCTCTAAAATAATCAGGGGTTGAGGAGATGGCTCAGCAGTCAAGAGCACTTGCTGTTCTTGCAGAGGACCCAAGCTTGGTTCCCAGCGCACACATGACAGCTCACAACCATGCAGGAAACCTAAAGCCTTCTGACATTCATGGGTACTACAACATAGTGCAGACATAAAGGCAGGCACAACACCCATAATCATGCAATTCAATAAAGTAATCTAAGAGATATTTTAGGACCCTCAAAACCACCCACATCTGTGCTGGAAGCCTTGAGAGGCCAGACTGCAGATGGTCTCACAGCACTCAGTGAGCATAGGAAGCTCAGGGGTGTGGAGGACGCCTCAGCACCTGCTCTGTGAGTGAAGTCCCCGAGACAGCCAATGTTGGATTGACAGTGGAAGCTGGCCCAGGAGGAGCTGAAACAAGCTCATGAACAATTCAGAAAGCAAACTATGCACATAAACCACTGTTCCATCCCAAACACCAAATCCTCATATCCATCTTGGGCCAAGGAAAGCCAAGCTTGTCTAAACACTCCAGTGACGTGGACATACCTGGATGCAGCAGCAAAGGCAACAGCCCGGGCTGCGGTCGCTTCTTCTAACTTCTTCCTTTTTTTCTCCTCCATTAACTGCTTTTCTACAAAGCTTCGGGCTTCCTGCTCAGCTTTTAGCTTTTTCTCCAGCTGGCTGATGTTCTGCTTGTCTTTTTGCTTCATCTGCACAGCATTGTGTAACCTGTGTTACACAGAATCTTATTAGACAGATTCACCACAACCCTGAGAAACACAGCCTCCATGCAGCCGTTCTGTTCTGTTGGGCAGGTGTAACAGAAGTTCTAAGAGCCAAGCATCAACTTCCAGTGCCAGAGAAAACACATGCTCATTACTACTTAATGGTTCCTAAACACTAATAAGCCACCTGCTTTATGTAGCCCAGACTCTGCCCTGCCCTCTGTTCTGCTCAGTGATCCACGGCAGGCAGGCAGAAACACGGGTCAGAAAGCGTCCACTAGAGGAGAAGGGAACTATAGAGTTAACTCTAGTGCCCTAGAGCACTGTGGGAAAAAAACAGACCAAAGACCCACCGATTGGACCAGTCCTACTGAGACTAAAATGGGTCGGAGGGGAAGGTCGGTCTTCCTCTTTTTTTTACAGTTGTTTTCTTAGGCAAAGTCTTACTCTGTAGCCTAGACTGGCCTTGAACTTGTGGCAATCCTCCTGGATCAGTCTCAAGGTGTGCACTGTCACAGGGGCCTTTTTGAATTACAGCCATGCCACATCCTTTCTAGCCCAGGTGCAGGGTCTTCTCACACATCATTAGGTCCCCTACAGCTTCACACAGCAAGGTGAAGGGAGCTAGTCGCCAGACTGCGCCCCAGAGGCCAACACTAAGAACTGCAGAAGTTGCTCAGAACGGTGGCGAGGGGTCTTGCCTCTTGCACTCTAGCAGTACAGTTAATTCCTAGACTTGTGAAAGAGTCTTCTTGGTGCGGAAGCCTATGTGAGGCATCAGTGCTATAGATACACACTGTTTAGCGACTACAAAGACCAACTCCAGAATGAATGAAAGGGAAGTTTAGAGGAATTCACTGACTTCCGCCTGTTCCTTCAAATAAAACCAAAGCTCAATGTCATTTTAGTTCTAAGATTCAAAGTAAATACCATCTAATCCTCAGGAAAGGGTCGAGATTTTCAAACAGTAGCAGATATCCTTATCAATGTTACTTACCACAAAAGCTTAGCGACTAACATTGCATAGTTAAACTATGTTATTAAAGGGAAAAGTGTAGGTTGATGAGAACGCTGAGCGTCTAACAGTCAGGGAATAGGAGAGATTGGGCTGCGTCTCCTGTCGGCCTCAGACTGTCCTCACCCTGTAGCAGGAGGCCCCGCCCACAGCCCCTAACGTGCACATACTTGTTCTGCAGCAGCTCGTTCTCCTGCCGGAGCTGGCCCATCTCTGAGCGGATCCCTCGTTCCGTGCTTGAGAGGGAGCTGATCTGACTGCGCAGCTCTTGCTCCACTTGCCGGCTGGCTTGCAGGTCAGCCTTTAGCTTTTTAATGTCTTGTTCCAGCCTAGGAAAGGGAGAAAGATGCCATTTTCATCTGGGAGAGGGCCTGAGGGCTCTCGAGGGTCTCCACTGGACGACCTGTGATGTGCTTAGTTCTATGGCCTGGCTCCCTTTACTGACTGTCCCCAATGTCTGTGATACTGCAAGTGCCTGAGCTGTGTATGAAGGAGAGAAAAACAGAAGGGCTAAACACTGAAGTCCCCTGCCCACTGCCAACTTCCTCAGCAAGTAAAGCTTGCTGAGATAATGAACTTAAGACCCAGCCTCTGACTTGGGTTTCCGGCATTCTCCTAGACCATATTGCGCTGTCCCCCTATCATGGACTACCAGAAACTAGGATGTCCATCCATTTCCAGAAGCTGCTATCCCCCATGCAAGGAACAATCATACTTTTGGTAAGGTAGAAGTCATTAACAACAAAAGGGACTCATGTGAAAACTGTGAACTAAATAAAACCTACCTTACTCTGCCATTCCTTACTACGTGCTCCCATAATAAGGCCATTTTAAGTGATGTGCAACAGGGGACTATAGATAAACAAGCAATGAAACGAACTAAAGGGCAAAATCAAGTCCCTTCTTCTCAGGAAGGCTTTTTTTTTTCTTTCTCCAAGACAGGGTTTCTCTGTGTAGCCTTGGCTGTCCTAGACTCACTTTGTAGACGAGGCTGGCCTCCAACTCACAGCGATCTGCCTGCCTCTGCCTCCTGAGTACTGGGATTAAAGGCGTGCGCCACCACCCCCTGGCTTGATTTATAATTTTAATAGGAGCCAAAAAAAAAACAAAAAACAAAAAAACAAAAACAAAAAAACCAAAAACCAAAAACAAAAACAAAAAACAAAGAAAAAAAACCCAAAAAACAAAACAAAACAAATGATTAAAATAATTAGACAATAACAGAAGGAAGACTACAATCACATACACACTAGGAGGAATAAACAGTAGCAGCAGCCCCTCCTCAGCGGGAGTGGACGCACTGCTTTACAGGTTACAGCAATGTGAACTAATCCAATCAGCAGAACTAGGGCCAACTGCAGTGATGAGTCCTATTTTCCCAGATGAAAACTATGGGTAAGGGAATCTTGTAGTCGCAATCCCAGACAATAACCGCAGGATCCATTCTCTTCCCATCTGTCTACCCGCAGCCCAGCACTGACTGGGTTTAGAGAAGCAGGGAAGGAAGAACAGTAAATGAAGTGGGGACACTGAAAATCTCAGATGCAGGAACAGCCATGGGTATTGACAAATTCTCCGTTTGGTGCCTGAGAAAGACTATACTAGAAACAGTAGGAATGGCTTAGATGAGACTCTGACAACAGAGCTAAAGGTCAGGCCTAGGATGTACTACACATGGGAAACTCTGAGAAGATACATTTTTTTCTACAAGACACAAATGGCCAGGTGAGAAAACAGCAGTTTGCTTGAGTTGCTGTGTGAAGAAATCCCAACCCCAGGTGCAAAGGCTTGCAAGGCTTGCTCATGCTAAGCCACACTTAATCACTCAACTACCACCCCAAGCCCCGTGAAATGTTTTGTGCCTCTAGTCCAGCGTACTAACAGAAATGAGACTTCTGAAGGGCAGCTGTCAGCTCCACAGACTACAATGCATACATGGTTTATTAAGCACAAAGTCCTCAGGGCCTACTACAGAAATCAATACTCACTCAGTCATGTTCCCTGGCCTCTCAGAGAAAACCAAAGAGCAGCTTTCTCCCCCTACCTACCATTAGACACCCTCCCACCCTCCACCCCACCCCCGAGACAGGGTTTCTCTGTGTAGCCTTGGCTGTCCTGGAAGTACTCTGTAGACCAGGCTGGACTTGAGCTCAGAGGTCCGGCTGCCTCTGCCTCCTGAGTGCTATAATTAAAGGCGTGCGCCACCACCACCTCGCTCCATTAGACGACTTCAAAAACAAACCTCAAGCCCCACAAGTCACATTGTAGGTGCTGCACCAGTGTTCCCATCCCAGGCATGAGAGCACGGCCTAAAAACCGTGAGATCCAGTAACAATGCTTGGTCCCCTTCCAGGGCTCACTCCCTAGGGAAGGGTCACAGGTCCACACCACACCATACTGTCCCTATCACCAGGGTTATTTCAGTTCAGTGTACTCTCAGGTCAGCATTTAGATCATAGCCATGCTGTTCCTCAATCACCTGAAGTAACCCAAGGGCTATGCTCCAAACAGGCTGGTGCATCAAGTTTGTCCCATTAAGAAGTCTCGCCGAAGGCACATTAGATAACTCTCTTGTGATGCCAACCTCACTGAGGAAGAACTGCACATTTAGTGAAAAGGCAGGTTCCTTAGTAAAGACAGAGACAATATGGTGTGGTAATGGGCTCTGTCACCAGGTTTCTAAACAGCTCTGGTGCCAACGTTCTGCACACAGCCTTGCTGTTCCCTCATCTACAGCTGACCATCTATCGCTAAGGTTCCTCCCACTGGGTCTAGGACTTCGTGGCCTGACACACTTAACAAATGGCTGCTGATCAGCTTCACACCAACAGCCTAAGCTGCACCAGATCCGGACGCAGGGACACCACAGCTGATCACTGGGGACAAAGAAAAACTCCCTTTAGATGCTACATTTCAGTAATTTTGTAATTACCACTTTAAAAAAAAAACCATCTTGTTTTGTTTTGGGGGTTCTGGTTGTTGTTGGTTTTGGTTTTTTGAAACAGGGTTTCTCTGTGTAGCCCTGGCTGTCCTGGAACTACCTCTGTGGACCAGGCTTGCCGCGAACTCAAGAGATCTGCCTGCCTCTGCCTCCTCAGTGCTGGGATTAAAAGGTGTGCGCCACCACGGCTTGGCTTCCAGTCCTCCTTTTGAAATGACATGTTTCTAGGACACAGTGAGCATATCAGCTGGGCTTTTAGTGCTTAGCATGAGCAAGCCTTGCAAGCCTTTGCACCTGGGGTTGGGAGGCAGGCGGATCTCTGAGTTTGAGGCCAGCCTGGTCTACAAAGCAAGTCCAGGACAGCCAGGCCTACACAACGAAACTCTGTCTCTGAAAACCAAAACAAAAAACTGAGTAAAGTTTTGGAATTTCCTAAAAATTGCAGTAATCTAAAGAGTTTTGAGAACAAAAGGTACAAACAATTTTTATAAAACAGAACACAATACTTTAAAAAGTGTTTTGACTTATTTATTTAGTGTGTACGTTTACATGTGTGCACACATATGTGGAGGTCAGGGGCCAAGTCACGAGACAGTCCACTAGTTCAGGCCATCAGGATAGGCAGCAAGTGCTTTCTCCCCCTGAGCCATCTCTGTGGTCTCCCACAATGCTTTTTTAGAAGTGGAATTCTTTGAGAATTTTGTCAAAGCCAAACCAGCAGCACTATACAACAAAAAGAAAAAGAAAAGGACAAACATGTCCCCTTTGTTTAAAAGAAAGCATTCTTTAAAAGCACACGCTCACGATCTGTATGCTCTTTAGGATACATGTCATACTGCAGTAAGAAAAGCTGCTTGCTTTGGCTGCTGGGGTTGAACTCAAGAGCTTCCTTACACTAGACTTTCCCACTGAGATACATTTCTAGCCCTAGAAATGGTTTTACTTTTATCTATCAATCCATCCATCCATCCAGTTAGCTATTCATTTTTGAGGCAGGCTCTTACTTACTACATAGCCCTGGGTAGCCTGAAACTTTACATGGAGACCAGGTTGGCCTCAGAGATCCACCCACTTCTGCCTTCAGAGTGCTGTGATTAGAAATTGTTTATTTTGGGGCTGGAGAGATGGCTCAGCAGTTAAGAGCACTGGCTGCTCTTCCAGAGGTCCTGAGTTCATTTCCCAGCAATCACATGGTGGCTCACAACCATCTGTAATGGGATCTGGTGCCTTCTTCTGGCCTACAGGTGTACATGCAGGCAGAGTACTCACATAAAATAAATAAATCTTAAAAAAAAAAAGAAAGAAAGAAAGAAAGAAATTGTTTATTTTAAACCAGGAGGTGGTGGCACTCGGCTTTAATCCCAGTACTTAGGAGGTAGAGGTAGGCAAATTTCTGTGAGTTCGAAACCAGCCTGGTCTACAAAGCAAGTTCCAGAACAGCCAAGGAAACAGAAATCCTGTCTTGAAAAACGAAATAAATAAATAAAAAACAAAACAAAACAAAAACCAACCAAATGGTTTATTTTGAAAATAAAAAACAAGGCCGGTGGTGGTGTCATACGCTTTTAATCCCAGCACTCGGGAGGCAGAGGCAGGTGGATCTCTGGGAATTCAAGGCCAGCCTGGTCTACAAAGGGAGTCCAAGACGGTCAAGGCTACACAGAGAAACCTTGTCTCAAAAAATTAAAAAAGAAAATACAAAACAATGTACTCTATAATAAAAACAGGACTAAAATGCTTCAGGCTTTTCCTAAACTACTGTTATTAGCTCCATCAACCCTGAATTACTGCTTTCCAAACTGCAGCAGCAAACTGTGAGTTAAGATCAGCGTCTCTAGCCAAGACACACCAGGCTCAGGATCACTGCCTAATGACATCAGTTAGTGTGCTAACGCAGTTCTTAGCAACATCCAACACTCACAAGCCAAGCAGTTTAGATGCTGACGAGAGAATCTTCTATTAATTAGTGAAAGGCCAGGCTGGCTTAAAACACAAGTCAAGTCGGGCGTGGTGGCACACACCTTTAATCTCAGCACTGGGGAGGCAGAGGCAGTGGATCACTTGTGAGTTGGAGGCCAGCCTGGTCTACAAAGTAAGTCCAGGACAGCCAAGGCTACACAGAGAAAACACAAGTCAAAACTTACAATGAGTAATTGTCGTGGGCCTTCTACAGAAGGCTTTAACTTTGAAGGTCTACTACATGGTTTAAATCTTTACTGAATAGGTGGTGAAGTGATTTATAACCTCTCTAGGTTTACCTTTTTACTATGAGAATGAAATCCACTTAACATTGAAGTCTAACAAAATTCACAATGTGAATAGCTCACACTCCTCTCCTTTAGGCCGAGTCCAATCACATACAGCTGGCACTTAGTACACTTCTTTCCTATGAGTCTTCTTTCTACTTTTCATACATGTAACTACATTTAGCATGAAGAAGGAGCAAGACATATACAGCTGGCATAGCAGATGCACCTTTACCTACTCACATTTTCCTTAAACTACTGCACAGTACTTTACTGTATGGGGCTAGCAAGATGGCTTAGTGGGTAAAGGCATGTTCCAGAACCCACACCACGGAAGGAGACAATGAAGTTCCAGAAGTTGTCCTCTACTTCCACACAGTACACATCGTACGAACATTACCTCACATACTCACACCAGTAAATGGGGGGAAATCCCACTATATAATGTACTCACACAGCACCCCCCGCTCCTTTTTAGATGGGGTCTCACCATGTAGTCCTGGCTGGCCTTAAACTTGCTCTGTAGACCAGGCTGCCTTTGATGTCCCAGAGCGCTACCTGCCTCTGTCTCCTGAGTGCTGGGATTAATGACACACCATCATGGCCAGCTTCTCTATTTTCTAAGCTATAGCTCAACTGTATCTGCTTAATAGAGTGACAGATGCTGGGAATTATTTTGTTGTTGTTTGTTTTGTTTCAAGACAGGGTTTCTCTGTGTACCTTTGGCTGTCCTGGACTCACTTTGTAGACCACGCTGGCCTTGAACTAAAAAAGACCCACCTGCCTCTGCTCCCAAGTGCTGGGATTAAAGGTGTGTGTTGTTGTTTTTTCAAGACAGGGTTTCTCTGTGTAGCCTTGGCTATCCTAGACTCACTTTGTAGACCAGGCCTGCCTCTGTCTCCCAAGTGATTGAAGGCGTGCGCCACGACGCCTGACTAGATGCTGGAAATTTTAAGAGAACTATTGGAATTCCCAAACTGAACTGAATCAAGACAGTCAGGTGCTGGAGATCCTTACTAAGCTGATATGACGACTTGTCTTACCTAACGTACACCTAACCCTCTGTGCTGAAGGTCAGCACTTCCCTAGGTAAAATGTGTGTGCAATTTATTAGTGTGAAGTAAGAAGTCCTGGTTAAACAGTGATAAGAGGTTGATGCTACCTACATCTTCAAAGGTGTTCATAGGTCACTGTTCAACTGCCAATAGTTATCTAAATAAGAAGCAAGTGACTAGAGAGAAGGAAAACAAGGTACAAGTGACAGTCTGTAATCCTCAGAAATCATTTCATTAATCAAGGATGAAAGAGGATGGAGGGCAGCAATTCCCATACCAGGGTGGACTCGCATGCTCTATCCTTCCAGGGATTCTGAGGGATGAAGGAACTCTTCCTGGAAGTGCTACAATCCCATCAAATTTAGCTAGGAAGCCAATGTACTCCTGCTTGCCCAGATCTGTGGAATGGACACTCTGGACAGATAGGGCTGGCACAGGATATTTGATTGTGAACTGTAAAAACCTGTTTCTTGTTTGGTGTGGTTGAGCTCTAACCCTTTACTCCAAGAACTTTCTGTTTGTTGTAAAAACAGGTGATTATGGTGTGGCTCAGCCAGCCCTAGCACACACCTTTAATCCAAGAGCTTTCTGTACACAGGATTTAATGAAGTTAATCCTAGGTCAAGAGGGATTAAAGAGTAGGAGGGGCTTTGAGTTGAGGAGTATTTAAGACAGCATGGATAAGAAGAGGCTTTTGAGCTTTGAGCTAGCAAGGTCTTTGATTTTAGTTTTTTCACTTTTTTTCCTGGGCTGTCAGGTGAGCTAGTGAGGTTTTTGCTTTTTCCTCTGAGAAGTAAGGTAAGCTGGGTGCTTCCTCCGCCTCTCTGAGCTAGCAGGGTTTACCCCAGCATCTGGCACCTGAGTCTTTATTGGTAAAATTGAACTATTTGGAATTTATTTTCATTTTTTAAATAACATGGGGCTGGCAGCAAGGTGGAGGTTCTGTGCATTTCTGTCTAAATTCTAACCTGTTATTGTCATGACAACCTGACAGCCACCCCAAAGCTCTGCAGCACTCACCTAACTCAGTGGAGCTGGGACCCGTCTATAGAAGTGTTGCCACAGGTCCCCAGCCAGGCTGCAGGGCACTAGTAAGTTTTGCTAAGCCAAGAGCCCCTCTTACATACTCGTTACCTTATTTTTTCCCTAATTTCCGTTATTTCTAATCCTGTCCAGGAAGGCAAGCTCTGATGTAGTTGATAATTGTTTAACTTCGAGAGCAAAAGATTTTAAGGAATGACACACAGATGACTGCCTTAGGCAGGCAAGGTAAAACACCCCACAGTTCTCAAGTGCCAGCCTGTGCTCAGAAAGAGTATTTTTTAAAATTCTTTAAATTAATTTATTCTTGTTACATCTCAATGTTTATCCCATCCCTTGTATCCTCCCATTTCCCTCCCCCACCCCATTTTCCCATTATTCTCCTCCCCTATGACTGTTCCTGAGGGGGATTACCTCCCCCTGTATATGCTCATAGGGTATCAAGTCTCTTCTTGGCAACCTGCTGTCCTTCCTCTGAGTGCCACCAGGTCTCCCCCTCCAGGGGACCAGAAAGAGTATTTTAAACATCTGAAAGGGCAGCAGGAAGAGCTAGGATTTAAATGTTTGTATTTCTCTGGTGATTGCCCTGAATCACAGACCAAAGACTTGTTTCTCATGGTGCTGTCAATAGCCTCACACTTTCATAAAGCCTGCCTGTGAGCCCACGGCATGCTTCAGGCATGGGGTAGTGGGTTTTGACAAGAGGAAGATCTGTGAGAATCAGGCTGATCTGTCCTAAATAGGAATAACACCCCGCCCCCGCCCCACTGCCAGGGAGGGTCTCAGGCTCTCCAACCACTCTAAGAACCATGCATCGCCATGTGTCTCTGTGGGCTGCTAGGGTCAGGACCAGACCCTTGGCTCTGCAACGTTGCCTGTGCTTCTAGACTGTATCCTGCACTTCTAGTGGCAAAGGAAAGGGGAATCTGTCAGCGATGTCTAAGTTACACAGACACGCAACTGAGGCAGGTTTCCTGTTTCGTGACACCTGCCTGTAACGATACTGTGGGAACAGAGACCACCACCGTTCAAAGCCAGTCATGCAAAGAACAAAGTCGAACAAACTCTAGCACTGCGTGCCGTAGGGCCCTCTGGAGGAGCCCTAACACCCTTATGGCTAATGCAGTGCTCACTGCTTTGCGCTGGCCTTCAGCCATTCTGGTGTTGACTCTGCACACGTGCCTCTGACACCAGGAACTGGTGATAAAGAAACACAGACTGTATTCCTAAAGCTTCATTTGATTCTTACACGTCATGTACTAATCCTCACCCTGTGTCCCTCCTCAGTACGCAGAACAGAACAGGACAGGACAGTGTTATAAGTCTGGAAGCAGCAAATATATCCACAACTGGAGGTCAGATTTTAAATTCAGCTTTAGGAGATAGAGTAAATGTGTGTGCTTGTGAAGAGGCAGATGCACATGGCAAGAGGCAATGAAGAGTCTCATGAAGGTAAGTATTGAGTTCCATCAGTTGTGCCCTGTGTACTTAAGTTGAAGAAGACAGAGCTTGTTTTAGGTAAATCAAAGATCCAAAGATCCAATGCCTGGAGAAATTCTGATAACCCTCTCTACCAACTTCCACTCCTTTTTTGGGTCACTCACACTGACAGCACAGGCGGCAGGGGTCAGTCAGCGCAAAGTGTATGCCGTGCACACGGTGGGTATACTCTTCTTTATGTGAGACCTACACTGACTGGAAGTTGTTCTAATATAGTCTATCAATCACAGCTTAGCAAATACCAAATGAAGCTGCCTTGTGCCTCACTATAGACAACTGCTTACCAGACACCAATGTCCAAAATCCAAAATGACCTGATTACTAGGTGAAACTGTATTACAAAGTTATCAGCTCCATCTTCTGTCACAGACATGAGGACAAGTCGTAGAGGCTTTGCTTGACAAAGTTCCAAAGATGTCCAGTTGATTACCACTGCCCTTAAATATTATGAATGGTCCAGATGTTATTTTGCCTTAAAACTACTTTGAAATCTGTTTTTTCTTCTAAAACTGTCTACTTCTCAACCCTAATGAAATTCACAAAGGGAAAACTTTTTCTCACAGAGAATGTTGAAAGCATCTGGCCAAAAGCTTGAGATAGAGTTCTTGGCTCTGACTGTGAGCACCCAAGCAGAAACTGCTTGAAAGAAAGTTAGGAGTCCCTGGCTAGATACTGTTACCGGTAGAAAAGTTTCTTTAGAATCTGCTTTGAGAGCTATAGAAGGTGGGCTTGGAACTTTATGCTTTACAGATATTTTACAATAAAGAACCCCTTGGTAGTTAGCCTAGGCTTAAATAGAGCACTCCTGTTGGCTTGGGATGGAAGTAGGTCAAGTTTTTTCTTTATTCAAGAACATTTAGCTCAAGCTATGTTGCTATAACAATCATGTAAACACATTGTCTTTAGCCCAGGGAAATTTATGATTAAACTTTCCCCAGTATTGGTTAAGAAAAAGAGCTTTGCTTGGATATTGATTGGTTTTGCTATATGCTTTATTGTAGGTTATACAGAACTTTCTGTATTTCCTTGTTAGACTGTTCTCCTGCTTTGTTGATTTTTAAATGCCCTGTTGATTGTAAAAGATGATTAAAAATCATGATGTAATCTGCAATGAAAAAAGATTGAACTTCACTTTAAATAAAGTACTGAGGTTGGTCCAAGGAGTAAGAGTAAAAGAAAGCAAGACAGAGAGACAGAAAAATAAAGTTCTCCCGGGCTCTAAAACCTTTCAGTTTGTACCGCTACTTATGTCTGGGATAGTATTTTTTCCCCCTCCATTCCTCAACCTCTCCTCAACAGCTAGTTCCAATAGCTAGTTGTCCCACGCACACTTTTAATCCCGGCACTCAGGAAGGAGAGTCAGGTGGACCTATTTCAGTTTGAGGCCAGCATGGTCTATAGAACCAGCTGCAGGACAGCCAGGGATATACAGTGGGAGTCATTTTCAGAAAAGCACAAACCACAGCCCTCCCCACATACACACTAGCGTCATAAAGGAGTGTAATTAAATTTGACAGTTTATATGAAAAATCTTTAAAATGGGTCAGCAAGATGACTCAAAAGACAAAGGTACTTGCTGCCTAGCCTGATGACTTGAGTTTGACTCCTAAAACCCACACAGTACCAAGCAGAGAACCAATTGCTGCAAATATCCTGACCTTAACATGTGCATGACATAGTGTATGTGTATATATATTAAGCAATTTTAAAGTCTTTATAGTGCCATATCTATTGATCCAGCAACTTGAGATGCATAGAGATTTATATGAAAGCATGCTTGTTGTGAAGAGAAAAAAAAATCAGCATTTGAATAGTCAGCAAAACATTGGCTAAATAAACTATGAATTCATTTATCTGATTGCTATTAAAAATAAAATTACTAAAAAAAAAATGACTGGAGGCTATTCAATGATAGTGAACTAATAAGCATAAATAAACTAATATTTATGATACAGTCAGTGAAAATGGAAGTTATATATATACACAAATACATATGTATATCCATAAACATGTGAACATATGGGATATATGTAGAATGAGCTCCATTTTATAAATAGTATACATACAAGAGAAAAATACTGAGCTATTTTTATTAAATAGTGATTATATCACCAGGTGTGGGGGCTCATGCCTTTAATCCCAGCACTTGGGAGGCAGAGGTAGGTGGAGTTAGAGGCTAGCCTGGTCTACAAAGTGAGTTCAGGGCAGCCAAGGCTACACAGAGAAATCCTGTCTTGAAAAGCCAAAAAATAAAAATAAAATAGAAGTGATTATCTCTTCTTCACCAAGATTGGATAAAATGTTAAACACAGATATTCCCTGTTACTCTGAGTTTTGCCCAGGGTCCCAGCCAGTTTTAGGGTAAACTAAAGGCATTCAGAAAAACCAATTCTCACTTTATAGCCTTTTAACGTCCCTCCAAAGAAGAGAAACTTCCCTTTCTGAAGTACAGAATACATCAGTCCCTCTCTAAACCAAGTAGCTCCTCCTCTGTCATGGGCCACAGACATGTCACAAAGACACTATGGAGGTTGTTCCACATCTCCAAGCAGCGTGAGTCTGAATAACCAGAGCAGTATCCTGAGTTATGCTGATTTATGCTCTGAGATGGAAGAGGCTGCCAATTCTAGGCATGGTGGCCCAAGCAGTTCTTGGGACTACAAGGCTTGAGAATGGCAGAAAGCCCAAGCCACACTCCTCTCTCCTACAAGGCTGGAGCTCACACGAGTATGGGGACTCAACAGGAAAGGGTGATCTATCTGTGACTCTGGAGGGGCACCATCACCACATGCTATGCCTGTTTTCCAGGAGTACAGAAAACTGAAGAGGAGAAAGCAACAGGGTCCCTTTTGTTCACAGGATTTATTAGCTATACCCTGACAGAAAAGCCACACTATGAGTCACACTTGATGTGTAGGACCAGGGGAGGATAAAACAAGCACAGTAAGAAATGGCAAGAGCAAAGGCTATGACTGGTGAGCCCACATGCCTACCACTGTTTAGCCCTCCCTACTACGGTGTTTGACAGCACAGAGCCCAGGGCCCACCTCTCCAGCTATACTCATCTCAGGGTCTGTTTGCACTGCTTGCTCTAGAACCTGCTGTGTGCAGAGATAAGGGTTCTTTATAGCTCATTATTTCATGCTTCTAACTTGGTTCTGACTTGGAACACTAACTAGCAAAATGAGATGGTTGTTGTGATGGGAGGAAAACTGCCATTCTTCCTTTATAAAAAGAAATCAGGGGCTGGAGAGGTGGCTTAGAGTTAAGAGAATTTGTTCCTGTTACAGAGGACATAGGTTTGATTTTTGATTCCCAGCACCTATGTGGCATCTTAAAACCATATTCAACTCCAGCTCCAGAGAATCTGCAGTCCTCATTTGAAGGTAGGCGGCACAAATGTGGTGCCCAGACCCACATGCAGGCAAAACACCCACCCCACCCCCACAATAAGCTGGTTTTAATCCTGAGAGTCGAAGGCGGCAAAGAAAAAGAAAGGTCCAAGTAGCTCCCCAGGAGATTTGTAAAAAAAAACAATATACACCAACAGTGGCCAGCTAAGTACCCCAAAGCCAGTTTCTGGTTTTGTTTTGTATTTTTTTCAAGACAAGGTCTCTCTGTGTAGCTCTGACTGTCCTGGACTCGCTTTGTAGACCAGGCTGGCCTCAAACTCACAGTGATCCACCTGCCTCTGCCTCCCTAGTGCTGGGATTAAAAGAGTGCGCCACCACGCCCGGCTCCAAAGCCAATTTCTAACTGACAGTATGAGTAATATTTCAAGAATGAGGTGGATTCTTCAAGGTCACCTCCCTTCAGAGAGCCCACTGCATTCCCTTGGTGGGAACCTCAGCTGCAGAGGCTCTGACTCAGTGGGACAGAAGCATCCCTTCTCAACTGCAGTGCAGACAGACACTCCATCCACTAGAGATTGCTACTTTGACGGGGTAAACTCTCAGAACCTATCACTCCAAGGCTTCTTATGTGAATACCTACCAGGTACAGGTAACTTCTATTCAAAATAACCACATTCCTGCTGGACTGAGTAGATGTGGAGACAGCATACGAACTGCATGCTTAGAACCACTTGTGTCTAGTCTCTAATATGCTGCATAGTGCTTGGGCATGTAGTAGCCCTATAGGAGTATAAATCGTGTTCTTAGCCGGGCGTGGTGACCCACACCTTTAATCCCAGCACTCGGGAGGCAGAGGCAGGTTTATCGCTGTGAGTTCGAGGCCAGCCTGGTCTACAAAGTGAGTCCAGGACAGCCAAGGCTACACAGAGAAACCTTGTCTTGGAAAAAAAAAATCATGTTCCTACTACCATGATTATATTTTTTTTTCACGATTATATTTTTATGTAGTTTAAAAATTCCTTCAGTGGTTAAAATAAGCACAACCTGTCTTGTGAATTCATATAAACAAGACCAACCAAGTAAAACTACAGGAGCCAAAAATATTATGGACACAGCAGAAAATGAAAATAAATAAGGTCTGCCACAGTAGACTTGCTCAGATATAGTTCCAGACAAATATAAATTAAGTTTGTTTCCAAAGAGACAAAAAAATAAATAAATAAAAATAAAAACACCAAACCAAACCAAAAACCCTAAACTTTAAAAAATAGGCTTATGAACATGCTGTCCTTCCCCCCCGCCACCCCGCTTAGTACTTTCCAAATAATTTAGTAGCCAGTTTCTCCAATACATTTACTCTAATCTGGCCAGCATCTCTAAGTGCCTGGCTTTTATAGTTCATTCTAAAAGCTCACACACTTTTATCTCTTAGCAAGGAAAGATGCCATTCAAAATAGTCACTAATGCATCCTATTGAAACAGAGGAGCCTGTCCAGTGGGGTCAACAGGTCAGTCTGCAGAGTGCTTGGTGTACGCGCAAGCACACACACACACTCAGGCAAAGTGTATTCAAACACAAAGAGCATAAGCAAATGTAGACTCTCTTCTCCGCACTGGAGATAATGCCCCCCACCTAGTGCGGGCACTTCCTGGGAGAGAAAAACAGATAGAAGAGTGGAGCCTGAGTTCTTGCCTGCAGCCACAAAGGCAGAGGCTAGTCCTGGGCTAACAAAAGGCCAAGTCCAGCAGGACAGAGAAGAAAGACAAGGCAGATTTCTCCCTGTTCTTGCTGAGAGGTGGCCTGTGCCAAAATCCCTTGGTGCTGGACATAACCAACTGACAGCTGGTGTAAAGGCTGGTTGGACAGCAGACTCCCAGAGGATTAGCCCTGGTCCTTTCCCTCTGCAACCTCCAGGTTCCCTTTACTTCCTACAATGCCTCTAGAAAAAGTAGGGGCAGATGCCCAACTGAAAAACTTCCTAGAATCTGGAGTGAAGAAGGGATGGCAGTGGCAGCTTTTTATTAAATAAAGTGTAATCAACTTCCCCCAAAGCAACAAGGTTTCATCCTAGGTACTATTGAGGTTTCCTAACACCAGAAGCTTTGAGGAGCTATGGATGTGGCTTAGTTAGTTGTCCAGCAGGCAGGAAACCTTGGTTCCTTGAAGTACACTGAGCTGGGTGTGGTAGCACATGCCTGTCATCATAGCACTCTGCAGGCAGAGGCCTATGGGGAGGTCAACATCATCCCCAGGGGTAGCCTGAGCTACATGAAAACTGACTAAAATTTTAAAGCAAAGCCTTGAGTTGCATTATGATCGGTTAGGAGACTCCAATTCAAGCTCTGTGCCAAGACCCTCACACTGCGATGGCTAAGAACAAAGGAGGCCTTGTCCCCACTGACCTTACATTTTACTATAGGCATTAGGATGCTGCAAAGCAGTGGCTCGCAACCTGTGGCTCACAGCCCCGCTGGGAGGAAACAACCCTTTCTCTCAAGAGCCCCCAAGACCACGGGGAAAATTCAGATTTGTTATTACGATTCATAACAGTAGCAAAATTAGTTATCAAGTAGCAACAAAAATCTTCTGGTTGAGGGCTGTAGCCTTAGGAAGGCTGAGAACTACTGCAGTAGCCAAGTGTGGTGGCGCACGCCTTTAATCCCAGCACTCAGGAAGCAGAGGCAGGTGGATTTCTGTGAATTCAGGGCCAGCCTGGTCTACAAAGTGTGCCTAGGATAGCCAGGGATGTTACACAGAGAAACCCTGTCTCTAAATACCTAAAAAAAAATTTTTAAATAAGATAAAACTTAAAATTTCTGGGGTAAGGAATACAGCCCACCAGAAGAGGCCTTGCTTAGCGTAAGCAAGGATTCTCTCCAATCCTAGTATAGGGGCTAGGTAGATAATACGCTTTATAAAACAAGAAACAGCTGTCAAGGAGGGCTGGTTTAGATGGTTAGGAATGCTCACAGCAGCTCTTTCAGAGGACCCCAGTTCAGTTCCCACGTCAGGCAGCTCACAACCACCTGTAACTCTAGTCGCAGAGGTTCTAATACCCACACGTGACACAGGCACACACAAATTAAAATAAACAAAACAAAACAAACAAAAAGACTGAAAAAGGAAAAAATAAAAATAAAAAGACTGTCAAATGTATAAAACGGGCTGGAGAGATGGCTCAGAGGTTAAGAGCTCTGCCAAAGGTCCTGAGTTCAATTCCCAGCAACCACATGGTGGCTCACAACCATCTATAATGAGATCTTATGCTCTCTTCCGGTGTGCAGGCACACATGCGGGCAGAATACTATATAAATAATAAAAATAAATAAATCTTTTTTAAAAAAGTATAAAACAACGAGCCAGGTATGATGGCACATACCTTTAATACCAGTGCTTGGAACTCATCTCTGTGAGTTTGAGGCCAGCCTGGTCTACAGGAGGACTTCCAGGCCAACTAGTGTTATCCAGTAAGAACCTGTTTAAAAAACAAAACAAAAAAACAAAAAAACAAACAAAAAAACAAAACAAAACAAAACAAAACAAAACCCAAAAAACAAAAACCCATACAGCCAGGTGTGGTAGCGCATGCCTTTAATCCCAGCACTCGTGAAGCGGAGGCAGGTGGATCACTGTGAGTTCGAGGCCAGCCTGGTCTACAAATGAGTCCAACCAAGGCTACACAGAGAAACCTAGCTGCTTTTATTAGCAAGTTTTCACAGGAATTCTTCTATAGCACTACAAAAAGCACTATTAACAGCCTTCAAACTGGCCACTGAGCACTAACAAGCCCTGATCTGATTTACTATCTTCCCAGCACAGCAACTGGCTGACATAAATGATCTTGCTGCTTTCTGATTTAGCTACATTAGAAAGAAGAAATTTTGGCTACTAACATTTTAAGTCTTTTAAAAAATATCCTGAGTTAAGAATTCACAAAATTGGGCTGAAGAGATGGCTCAGTGGTTAAGAGCACCATTTGCTCTTCCAAAGGACCTGAGTTCAATTCCCAGCAACCACATGGTGGCTCATAACCATCTATAATGTGATCTGATGCCCTCTTCTGGCCTACAGGTACACATGCAGACAGAACATTGTATACATAATAATAAATAAATATTTTTTAATTAAAAAAAAAAAAGAATTCACAAAATTGCTGGGAGTGGAACAGGCTAATTAATCCCAACACTCAGGAGGCAGAGGCAGATGGGTCTCCGCAGCTAGCCTGATCTACAGACTGAATTCCGTGACAGCCAGTACTGTATAGAGAGAGACCCTGTCTAAAACACACACATACACAAAAAGAAACAAACAAACAAAAATCACAAATCAAGTTGGAACAGGTATGTATTCTCAAACCAAAAGAGGACACTGGACTGGACTTAGCAAGCTCCCTAAGCTTTCTGGAAAGAACCCACAGGCAGGTTTATTATTCTCAGGTTCCCAGCCTCCCTTCCCCTAGACTCCTTTTCTTAGCAATTCACCCAGCACACACCCTGACTTCTTCCAGCATTGCCCGAGAGGCCTTCTTATTCACTCAGCTCTTCGTTCCCAGGCTACTCTCTCAGCCAACACATACCCATTCTCTAAGAACCTTCTTTTTATTTATTTATTTATTTTGTTTTTTTGAGACAGGGTTTCTCTGTGTAGTCTTGGCTGTCCTGGACTTACTTTGTAGACCAGGCTGGCCTCGAACTCACAGAGATCCGCCTGCCTCTGCCTCCCAAGTGCTGGGATTAAAGGCGTGCGCCACCACACCCGGCCAGAACCTTCTTTTTATAAAGACACAAACATGAAGACATTCTGGAAGCAAGTGCTGTACAAAGCAGGTCAATACATCTTTCCGAATAGGGCCAAAAGGTATTTGTGGCTTTGTAGCTACAGAGTCTGTCACAGCTACTCAACTCTGCCCCAACAGCAGCCACTGGCATTGTGTAAACAAGTGAGTTAGTCTAAGAACAGCAGTGTGAGACTGGAGGGAGTCAGTGGGAAAGAGGATACTCTTCTTGTACAGATTTGGTTCCTAACACTCATCTTGGGTGACTCACAATTGACTGTAACTCCAGTTCCAAGGAATAAAATGGTTTCATCACACGCATATGAAATAAAAATAAGCTGGGCAGTAGTGGTGCACACCTTTAAAGCACTTGGGAGGCAGAGGCAGGCAGATCTCTAGGCGTTCAAGGCCAGCCTGGTCTACAGAGTGAGTTCCAGGACAAACAAAGAGTAACAACAAAACTGACAATGGGCAAGTAGGGCACATCCAGGGAGCTAGAAGAGTGCTGGTAAATCTTACCTGAACAGCCACCCCCCAGGAAGTCTCTTTGAAAGTTGTTAATCACTAACATAGACACCCAATAGAATTCATTTTTTCAAAAATAGTTTTCAACTATTATCCTGCCAAGATATAACTGAAGAGTGTGTTGTAATTAATTTATTATAAAAGAGCTACAGGTTATCTTATGTGCTTAGTGTAATTCTTGATTTCATTTTTTTTTTTGCCCAAATATTTGAAAGTAGTGTAGAACACAGCTCAGAACTATGCACAACCATGGCATGCCTGGAGAAGGCGCATGTCCACAGTTGGTCCTGCATGCTGGACTTAGGAGCCTTAGAGACTGCTGGCTAGCTTTACGTCAACTTGACACAAGCTGAAGTCATTTGAGAGGATGGAACCTCAATTAAGAGAATGTCTCCATAAGACTGGGTTGTAGGCAGGCCTGTAGGGCATTTACTTAATTAGTGACTGATGTCAGAGGGCCTAGCCCATTTGGGGGTGGTACCACCCTGGCCTGGTGGTCCTGGGTTCTGTAAGAAAGCAGGCTGAGCAAGCCATGAACAACAAGCCAGTAAGAGGCACCCCTCCATGACATCTGCATCATCAGCTCCAGCCTCCAGGCTCCAGCCCTGCTTCAGTTCCTGTCCTGACTTCCTTCAGTGATGACCAGTGATGTGAAGGCATAAGCCAAATAAACTCTTTTTTCCTAAAGTGGCTTTGGTCGTGGTGTTTCATCACAGAAATAGTGACCCTAAGACAGGACAATTGTGTTCTGCTTGCTCATCTGAAGATGACACTCACTCCACTCTCAAGCTAACAACTCAAACACATCAGGTTTAAATAAGCAGCCTTAACAGAATTCATCAAAAACATATAAAATCAAAACCAGAAAGGAGACAAGCAAGAGAAAAGGAAGTGATAAGGCCTCCTCTAACTAAGGTGGATAATTTGATTAGAAAAATGCTTTTCCGGGCTGGAGAGATGGCTCAGCAGTTCAGAGTACTGCCTGCTCTTCAACAGGACCTGAGTTCAGCCAGGCGTGGTGGCGCACGCCTTTAATCCCATCATTCGGGAGGCAGAGGCAGGTGGATTGCTGTGAGTTCGAGGCCAGCCTGGTCTACAAAGTGAGTCCAGGATGGCCAAGGCTACACAGAGAAACCCTATCTCGAAAAAAAAAAAAAAAAAAAAAAAAACAAAAAACAAAAAAAGAGGACCTGAGTTCAATTCCCAGCAACCACAAGGCAGTTCATAACTGCCTGTAACTCCAGTTCCAGAGGATCCAACATCCTCCTCACACAGTCACATATACAGGCAAAACACCATGCATATAAAAAAATCGAAAATGCTTTTCCTTTCAAATGCTTTTGTTATTGTTCATTGTAGAGAATTCTGAAAATGTAAGTAAAAAGAAAAAGATGAAATGTCTGATTCTGTCACCAGCTTTTGTCAACATTTTAGCTGTCTCTTCAAATCTCTCTTTTGTATACTTTGGTGAGAATATTTTAAAATACATTGTGTTCTCCTTCATGGAACATCATATTGTGTCTCTCAAATTCTTTAATATGGCACAAAAGTATGATTTTTTACAACATCTATTTTAGAAGCCAGATGTAGTGGCACACTGTAATCCAGTGCTTTGTAATTCAGGTGGTTGTGGTGCAGGTTTTTAATCCCAGCAGAGGCAGAAAGATCAAAGGAATGGGCCACTATTTGCATAAATGTCTCCAACTGTGGGATAGTTAGGTTCCTTTCTTGTTTGTGTCACTGTGTAGTCCTGACTGCCTTGGAACTCACGACATAGACTAGGTTGGCCTTCAACTCATAGAGATCTGAGGCCTCTGCCTCCTGGGTGCTAGAATTAAGGATGTGCACCACCACATCTGGCTCCCTTTAATTTCATATTACATTAAAAGTTGAAAATAATCCCACAGAAGTTTATAAAACCTTTTTGTTTTGTTTTGTTTTTTGTTTTTTGAGACAGGGTTTCTCTGTGTAGCCTTTGCTATCCTAGACTTGCTGGCCTTGAACTCACAGCAATCCGCCTGCCTCTGCCTCCCAAGTGCTGGGATTAAAGACGTGTGCCACCACGCACGGCCAGAAGTTTATAAAACTTTTATAAAAGCTTATAAAATATATTTTCTATGAACTCACAGCACGTTCTTCTCTAAAATAGAAACTTACTCTGGGGTGCCTATGGGTGAAGATACCATCTACACTGGGGACAACAGGAGGCAGCAGTCCTCAGGAGCAGGCAAGGGGCACAGATACCACAGCCCTACTTCATGGACCATTTGTGTCCTCAATCCTCTATACCAAAGGCAGATCATGTATCAGAGCCAATGAGCATCACAATGAGCTGGGGTGCCTGCGAGGCATTCTCACCCTACTCGCAGCATCAGTCAAACACAGGAGACATGTTTTGGTACTAAAATCATGGAAAGATGTTAAATGACTTGCAGCAAATGTTTCACCAGCTTCATTTAGTGGATTCTGGGGAACCCTTCTGAAATAAGCAGTACAATAACTGGTCTTTCTCCTCTGGACAACTGAAGAGGGCTCTGTGGACTGTTCATGCGGCAAGACAGTGGGGAAGAACTTGGACGTCTGTCCAATCAGCAGTGGCCCGAGGCCTGCCTGCCTCAGGAGTGCGAGGCACAGTGCAGAGCGCATGTCCCCTCCTCTTAGCTGGCATCACTCAGAATTAAAACTCTTCAGTGTTCTAGTCCACATTATTTACAATGCTGAAAACTCTTCCTGGAAGCATAAATTGTCCTTAGCCTTTAAATAAGCCAAAGAAAGTAGAATACAGGAAACTTACTTAACTGTGTGAGTTACCTACAGCAAAAACCAAAACCAAAGCCCCTCCAGTTCAGTTCTCAGCTTCCAGACTGGGTTAAAAGCCACATCTGTTTGCCAATTTCCTGAAAGAAGTTTGAGTCAGCCAGTGTCACACACAGTGTCCGCTTCTCTTCTAACTAAGACTGGGAAAAGGAATGTTTCTGATTAAACTTTACAACTAGTACTGGGTTCCCCTATGGAATTTTTAGCAAGAGATTTCCTTTTTCTTTTCTTTTTAATATTTATTTCCTGAAGTGTCATGTGTGTGTATTAGTGCTCTCCTTCCCCCGTGGGAGTCCCAGGAATCAGCAGGCTTGGCAGCAAACACCTTTGCCCAATGAGCCACCTTGTCAGCCCAAGAGATTACTTTTCAAACCTGAACACTCCAGACTGACCTATGGATAATTTAAATCTAATTGCAGAAAGAGAAACTAGGCAATGAAACAAGTCCAGGATAGTAAGGAAAACTTTCCTACTCCTTTCCTCATCCATGTCAGCTGATCACAGAGAGATTTGCACCAAGACCAAACTCTTCTAGTTGTGCTTTTGCCAATAAGAACTTGAGAAATGCAAACATACAAGGGCAGGACGAACACAGCATCCTTCAAGGCCATCAGTCGGGCTGCACGTACATCTGTCACCATCACCACAATGTTTTCATATGCTGACATAGGTGGCTACAAACCTGTATAAAACAGACACGCAAGAGCTGCCAGTCTCAGTGCCTGGCCACAGGCCCTACAGCAGGCCCACGGAGGGTTACTCTGGAGTGAAGTGGGAGGTGGGAGGACCGCACACTTACCTTACCAGCGCATCTGGTTTGCTCAGCTGGTTGTTAGGAATACAGTTCTCCATTAAGTCCTTGTGTGCACTGGGGCTCTTGCTAGTGCACTTCTGCTTCTTCTCATTCTTACTAGCCGAGGAAGGAATGCTTCCGTTTGTAGCGCTGTGACTTCGAGGCGAGGAGTTCACAACTCCACTGGCATTTTTGTAATTTTTTGAGGAAGCAGTGCATGAGTCCTCTTTCAAGAGGTTTTCTGTACTTCCCACAAGATCGTTGTTTAATCTTTTACTATTGATATGGTTTTCCATATACTCAATTTCTTGTATTTTAGAGTCTACAGGTTGTAGAATATTGTTGTTATTTATTCCAAGGTTATGTTTCTTTGCATCCTTGTCCTTTTCTTTCCCTTTTTCTCGATATTCTATCTCCGGCAAAGTTGTGGAAAGTTTTTTGTTGGCTGGGATGCCTCCATTGTGGTGTATAAGGATCGAGGAATCCATGTCCGGCAATCCTTTGGCTGCTACAGTACCAAAAACAAACCAACAAACAAACAAAAACCCATACTGGAATATTTAGCTTTTAAAAACAGAGACTAAATTGACCTAGTAAAATATATAAGCTAGGCCTAGAAATTCACCATATTAATCACAGTAGAAACTTAGAGGCAGTAAGTATGTACTGACTAACTCCAAGGAACAATCCAGACACATTTGAGAAAATCACCATAATATAAACCACTAAAGATTTGGCTTTAAAGTAAGATTAAAATTTTATAATTGTCATATATAATATAATGTAAATCAAGTCAACTAAGTTTGTCAAAAAGCATGTCATTTTTATAAAAGGACCTTTTTTTTTTATGAAAAGAGATTTATTGTATTGGCTTATGCTACAGTCAGAGTAGTCCAACAATGGCTACCTTCCCAAGAAGTTCTATTTTAAAAGAGGCCTCAATTGGATCTGGGAGATGGCTCAGTGTATAAAAGTGTTTGACACACAAGCCTAGTGACCTGAGTTCAATCTCCAAGACCTAAGTAGGTGTGAGACAAATAACTCCACAGAGTTGTCCTCTTGCTCCCACATGTGCTGTGGCATGCATACCAACACACACACACACACACACACACACACACACACACACACACACCCCTTTTTAAAAAGATGCCTGGTTTATATTACTAAAAAAAAAAATCAAAAGAAAGAAAAGATGTGACTTCTGGTTACAAGCATCTAATTTTTTGACTCCACGGCTGAAGTAATAGGTCATTTCCCAGGACACTTATGAAGCACTCTGTCTATCAGTGCAGTACACTTCACGTGCTGTGGTCTCCTTAAGAGCTATTTTGCACTGCTTCAGAAAAAAGAATTTTAATATAAATTAACTAAAAATCATGACCTCAAACTTCTAACTCCCAAGGGGAAAAAAATGATTATTGGGGGCTGGAGAGATGGCAGAGCAGTTAAGAGCACTGGCTGTGCCAGTGTGGTGGCGCACGTCTTTAATCCCAGCACTCAGGAGGCAGAGGCAGGCGGATCTCTATGAGTTCGATGCCAGCCTGGTCTACAAAGTGAGTCCAGGACAGCCAAAGAGACACAGAGAAACCCTGTTTTAGAGGGAAAAAAAAAAAAAAAAAAAAAAGAAGAGCACTGGCTGCTCTTCCAAAGGTCCTGAGTTCAATTCCCGGCACCCAGACAGTGGCTCACAACTATCTATAATTTGATCTGATGCCCTCCTCTGTCATGTAGGATACATGCAAATAGAGAATTTACATGAATAAGTAAATCGTTCTTTAAAAGGGAAAAATCAGTATTACTACCAGCTCACCTACCATTACTGGTTGAGGGTTCACAAGAAAAGCCCCATTAGAAATGGTTGCGTTTAAGCCGGGTGGTGGTGGCGCACGCCTTTAATCCCAGCACTTGAGAGGCAGAGGCAGGTGGAGCGCTGTGAATTCAAGGCCAGCCTGGTCTACAAAGTGAGTCCAGGACAGTCAAGGATACACAGAGAAACTGTGTCTTAGGTTAAAAAAAAAAAGAAGAAGGAGGAGGAGGAGAAGAAGAAATAGTAGTAGTAGCAGCAGCAGCAGTAGTAGTAGTAGTGGTGGTTCCATTTAGCTGGGTGCTGGTGGTACACACCTTTAATCCCGGCACTTGGGAAGTAGAGGCAAGGGGATCTCTGTGAGTTCAAGGCCAGCCTGGTCTTCAGAGCGAGATCCAGGACAACCAGAGCTATTATACAGAGAAACCCTGTCTCGAAAAAACATATATTAATAAATAAATACCAAAACAGAAAGACAAACCAGAAAAGAAAAAGAAATGGTTCCATTTAAGAACCACTGTACAGTATATAAAACATTCAAATAGGACCACATTCCCTTGTTCTGACAGCAGGCGACATCACATACTCACATCACCATCTTACTTATAGCTTGGTTCTTGACTTGCTTCAATCACAGTCTCATAGTCAAGATGTAATTTATTAAAATTTGTAACAAAACATTTACATTTTTAAAAGATTTATTTATTATGTATACAGTGCACATCAGATCACATTATCGATGGTTGTAGGCCACCATGTGGTTGCTGGGAAATGAACCTAGGTCATCTGGAAGAGCAGGCGGTGCTCTTAACCGCTGAGCCATCTCTCCAGCCCCACATTTATATTTTTAAGAATTAAAAATATTGTTCACAGGAGGCAGAGGCAGGTGGATCACTGTGAGTTTAAAGCCAGCCTGGTCTACAAAGACAGTCTAGGACAACCAGAGCTGCACAGAGAAACCCTGTCTCAAATTTTTTTTCAAAACAATAAAATAAAATAAAAATATTTTATTTGTTGCTTTTACAAAGGACCTGGGTTCAGTTCCCAGCACCACAAAGTGGCTCAGAAGCACTGGCAATCCCAGTTTCTGGGCTCCAGACAACCATGTGGTACACATACAAACAGGCAGAAAAAGATCCATGCATACAAAATAAAAATGTAAGTAAAACAAGCACCTTATGTAAAAGCAGACAGACCTCAGAGTGTGCTCACATTCTGTATTTCATGACCAAACAAACAAGGCCCAAGGAGAAATATCAGGAAACTGGAAAAATCAAAATACAGCCACCTTCTTACTGAGCCAAAATCTGACTGGCCTGTGAGGCCACAGGTTCAGAGTAAAGACCTACCTTCCTCGGCCTCCTTTTCTTGCTTCTGCAGCATCTGCTGCTCTGGAGGGAGGGCCTGCTGCAGAAGCTGCATGTAAAACTCGTTCTCCTTTTGAACTTCCTTTTGCTTCCTTAACCGCATTTTGTAGCTCACATAACTTTTGAAGCCAAAGCCCAAAGTCACCACAGGGTACCCAATACTAGAAGGAAGACAGTCCAGCCAATAATTGAAAGCTTAAAACAAACAACATGTGTGGCAAGCACATAAGACTACTGAGACTGAAAATTAGAAAAATCAAGCCTAGTTGATGAAGATAAGCCCATGCAAACAGAACAAGCCCTGTGTGTCTGCCAGACCATGGGACACAACTCTGCATCACACTTGAGGGCTCCTTAACTCTAGGAGTCGTCACAGGACCTGACAGATGCAGCAGCTAATGCTTTGAGGAAACAAGAAGCTTTTTGAGTTAGAAAATTTAAGCTTCTCTATGTTTTAAGAATGAAAAGGTATCTAT
This sequence comes from Acomys russatus, assembly GCF_903995435.1. Taxonomy (NCBI): domain Eukaryota; kingdom Metazoa; phylum Chordata; class Mammalia; order Rodentia; family Muridae; genus Acomys; species Acomys russatus. The sequence goes on from NC_067165.1 coordinate 28,927,982, forward strand.
ATGGACAAAATGGGACCATTGCTCAAGGACTCGCAGAGGCTGTGGCTGCACAGCATCCAGCTAAAGTTCCAGACAGATCAGAAAGGGCTATGAAGCCTCACCACTAGTTGAAGGACTGTTAAAGACGCCATGCCATCAACCATGTATAAGCTGGCAGCACTAGGTGGACTCAGTGGGACTTAAAAAGAAAGAATACATGATGTTGGAAAGAGTAAGTCTGTCGTGTGCAGGGTATAATAGGAAGAGTTTAAGGGGAGAAATGGGAGTTAGATTTGACCAAAATATATTATATTCACATATGAAATTCTCAAATAATAAAAAGTTTAAACATAGCTAAAAGGTAGATACTTTTATGAGTAGTCACAAATAACCATGCTAAGTGTTTAAAAAAAAAATCAGAAGGGCACCATGCAGTGGTGGCACATGCCTGTAATCCCAGCACTAGGAGGCAGAGGCAAGTGGAATCTCTGAGTTCAAGGCCAGCCTGGTCTACAATGTGAGTCTAGGACAGCCCAGGATACAGAGAAACCCTGTCTCAAAAAACCAAATAAAATAAGGTAGAGTCAAATTCAGGCAATTACATTAATCTTCTTGTGTCTGGGGAGTAAGAGCAATAGATAGCTGCATCTGTAAAATTAATTCATAATCACTTTCACAGCAATTCCAAAATCACATATATGACAGCTATCACTTAAGTATCAGAGATCATCTGGGTTGTGCTACCAAGTTAAAGCAAGTGTACTTACAACTCTAATATAGAAGTAAGAATATCTCCTCCAGCTAAGCAGACTGTCCAATGCCTTTCCAAAGTACTTGCAAGCCCATATTAAGTCTCATAAATGTTAAAATTTATAATTTTTAATTAGTCTAAATATGGTTTCACTACAAATTTAAAATGACATGGTTTATTTAACTCAACTGTTCATAAAAAACTAAAAATACTGGAAATAATAATTCTTGTTTATTTAGGAGTTTGTACTTTTTACAACTGATGTAAACAGAAATCAAACTTAATTTCTAATTATTTTTAGTTAAGGTTAAATGAAATATACTTCAATATTCACTTATATTTCATAAGTAAATTTTCTTTTAAAAATGTTAATAATAGTCTTGTTACTTCTGTAAAAGATGATGGACTAAGAAACAGCTAAACACGTGACACACTGCACCTCCTTCCCATGACCTCAGGAGAGAGACTGGAAAGCTCAAGCTTAGAGACAACGACAGGCTCAGCAACACAGGTACTGTCTGTCTGAAAAGGCTGGTTCAGCTGAATTTAGCATTCTACACTGAAGTGTAGACTAAGATTATAGGTAATACTCACCAGTGAGCAGCAAATGGTCGACAGAGGTCTACATGAAAATTTTTCAGATCTTTAAATCTAATTGCTGCTTCAATATAAACAAAGAGTATCCAGAGGGACACTGTAGGCAAACACACTCCCCTTTCTGTGGGAAAGCAGCAGAGAGACAGCCGTCAATGATACAGTAGCTGACACAACCGATGAGTTGGTTGTTTGGCAGAGTCAGTCAATGATAGCAACATTCAGAGACTTTAAAGTAAACTAAAAAGCAATTTGAAGCCAGGCGTGATAGTGCACACCTGTGATCCCAGCACTCAGGGAAGCAGAGGCAGCAGATCTCTGTGAGTTTGAGGCCAGCCTGGTCTACAAAGCGAGTCCAGGACAGCCAAGGCTACACAGAGAGACCCTGTCTCCTCCTCCTCCACCACCACCACAACAACAAAAACAACAAAAATTAAAAGAAAGAGGGCCAGGCATGGTGGCACACTGCCTTTAATTCCAGCACTTGGAAGGCAGAGGCAGGCAAACCTATGTGTGTTCAAGGCCAGCCTGGTCTGCAATGAAAGTTCCAGGACAGCCCAGGCTGTTACACAGAGAAACCCTATCTCGAAAAACAAACAAACAAAACCCCAAACAAACAAAATAAAATAAAACCATCACCGACACCAAAATGTTTATGACACAATATTGCCATTCTTTTGTGGTTATATACAATTTTATTTGAGCATTCTTTTTTAAATTATTTCTACTTATGCCATTACTTTGTGTGATGCATGCTTATGTGCATGCCACAGCGAGCCTGTCAGTATAAACTTTTCAGAGTCAGTTCTCTGCTTCAACCATCAGGATCCTGGGGTTCCAACTCAGGCCCTCAGGAATGACAGCAAGTGCCTTCGCCTGCTGAGCTGTCTTGCCAGCCCTTGTCACCATTCTTTACCTCAAGGGATTTAACGTTTTAACATATGGAAGTTGTATACGCTTATCCTCCTATTTTCCAGGGCCAATAAAACAGTGATGCTGTTTACTGTAGTTTGTCTCAGCATTAACTGTTTCAAATTGAAACATATTTCACAACCCGGCTATTCCAATATATGTCACTTTATGACACTGTCCTGCCAATCCCTGGCACATGGTTAGTCTCCTCCCATGACAACACCGAGGAAATTAGAAAGGCTACCTTTGCCTCAGAGCCCTAGCACATCTGAGCTGGAGCCGCTGAGACATTTAGACTACCTCACCTCCAGGTGACAGACAAGAAACTGGGACCCAGAAATAGGGATGCATATAAATGGCCCAGGAGAAGGAAATACAAGTAAAAACTGGTTCAAAGGGGGAAAAAATCTCTTGAATTAGACTGGACAACAGCCAACTGGAGAACATTCTGGACAACTTAAATCAAGTCTGATGCTACAGTAGAAGCTATGCTCTCAGTGGAGCCCTCCAACAGCAAGGAGCTGTCTTCTACCGTGGCCAGTGGCCAGCACCACTGTCTGCAGGATGATGCTGCGCCAGAAAACTTTTACTGTCTGGCGATCTCTCAAGAGTCAAAATTCTACAGGTTACAGCCGAGACGGAGAATCCTGTTTCACAGAGCTCTGCAGACAGTGTGACTCTGAGGGCCAGTCCTCAAATCCCAACAGCACACGCCACATATGCTTTCACAGTGAGCTGGAGCTGTCAGAATCTCTTCTGATCTTGAAATAACTTGAAAAAAGAAGGAAGCTAACAGTGTATCCTATCAGTAAGAATCTCTCTGAAATACAATGCATAGGATTAGGAGGGCAAAATGGGAGACACTGAAAACGCCACACAATGAAGAGCTGGTGGCATCAGGAGTGTTGTCGTCTGGTCATATTATTGGGTTCACTTGAATGACCTCTAGCATTTCTTTCAATACTGAAATGCTGTGAGCAGTCTTGTGTGGCACATGGATGTCTTCAACTACTAAACAACACAAATCACTTCAACTCGTTTTAAATTGGCATCTTTGCAATAGAGGTTGCCAACTCAAATGCCTAAACCTCAAGTGTTTGATTCAAAAAAGAAGAAAGGGGGGGGGAGGGTAAATTCACGTATGAAAGCATAGAGAGCAAGGCAAGGTAGGGTACACCAATAATCCAGGAGTATTACTGTCAGGTGCAGACTAGCCTGTTCTACATAATGAGTTACAGGACAAGCACAACTACTTGGTAAGACCCTGATTCAAATAAGCAACCCTACGACCAACGAACAAACAAAAACCCCAACCAACAAACCACAGACACAAGCCAAAAAAACATATTACAATATACTGGGGAAAGGCAACTTTAAAATGTCAATCTTTTGGGTTTTTTCTTTTTTCTTTTTTTTTTTTTTTTTTGAGACAGGGTCTCTCTGTGTAGCCTTGGCTGTCCTGGGCTCGCTTTTGTAGACCAAGCTGGCCTCAAACTCACAGGGATCCACCTGCCTCTGCCTCCCAAGTGCTGAGATTAAAGGCGTGCGCCACCACCACCCAGCCTAAAATGTAAATCTTATATAATTCATTAATTTTCATCTAAAATTTCTAACCAAGAAGTCGTTAAAACTTACCTGTGTGCCATACGTACTGGACCCATACATAGGTGCTAGCAGCAAAAAAAAGCCATTGTATGGGGATGAAGAGGAGACATATGATATTTGATGTGAATGCTACACAAACAAAAAATACTGAGAAGGCCTAAATAGAGAAAAAAAAAAAAAGCAAATTAAAAACCGTATTTCAGAACTTGTTATTTTCAAGAATGTTAATAAAAGCTTTTGTTGAACAAAATTACTAAACACAGAGCAAGTTAACAAGAGGAAACTTTAAAATTTAAATACTTAGAATAGACCATGTGGAAGCAGTGGTTATAAGCTTGCTTGAGCAGCACATACACTAAAAAGCAGTGGCTAACTCAACATTAAAGAGTGCTCTTATTCACAGTTCTTAAACCAAGGAGATGACCTGAGACTAGAGCACAGTGAACGCATTGGGATTCTACAGGCAGGTTACCTGGAGGACAAGAGCTTTAACACTGAGAAGCCTCCTGTTTCCTCACAAACTATTCCAAAGAGCTTCATTCTTAACGCTTACTGGAATGCAGATGAACCAAAATATTGGCAAGAATTATGCTGGTGGTAATATTAATAACGCTGCATTCCCCTAGACACCACTATGCATTACCAATAACACATAAGCTTGAAGCCATCTTTTGGAAGCATGGATTTACTCTGACCAAGTGCCAGGCCTGGACTGGAGAGTTAGTTGTGTAGCTATGGAACACAACAGAAATAACACATAAGTCAAAAGAATGAGCTCAGGCCACGCTCCAGGCTCTAACTGCATACTTTAAAACCTGTGGTCTGGAGAGCTCTGAGATATTTTTTAAATTAATTAATTTGTTTATTTATTATTATTTATATTGTACTCTGTCCACATGCCTGCCTACATGCCAGAAGAGGGTACTAGATCTCATTATAGATGGTTGTGAGCCACCATGTGGTTGCTGGGAATTGAACTCAGAACCTTTGGAAGAGCAGCCACTGCTCTTAACCTCTGAGCCATCTCTCCAGCTGGAGTTCTGAGATCTTACCAAACAAAGAGCTCTTAAAAAAAAAAAAAAAAAGGCCAGGTGGTAGTAGCGCACACCTTTAATCCCAGCACTTGGGAGGCAGAGGCAGGTGCCTCTGTGAGTTCGAGGCCAGCCTGGACTACAGAGGGAGTTCCAGGACAGCCAGAGCTGCTACACAGAGATACCTTGTCTCAAAAAACAAAACAAAACAAAAGAACCACCTTTCTATTATATTTTTTTGGGTAAATGGTTATTTTCAGTGAATTAATAAATATGTATTTGATTTTTTGTTTGATTTTAGTTGTTACCTGTTTTGTTTATATCGAGAACAGGGTCTCTGTAGCCCAGGCTGACCTACAACTCAGCTTGTAGACCAGGCTGGCCTGGAACTCAAAGACCCTTCTACTTCTGCCTCCTGAGTGCTGGGATTAAAGGTGTGCACCACCACATTAACAGAAGCTGTTTGAAGTTCTCAATAAATTTTGTTTCGTTTTGTTTTGGAGACAGGGTCTTTCTTTGTTATCCTTGGCTATCCTGGAGTGCTCTGTAGACCAGGCTGGCCTCAAACTCACAGTTATCTGCCTGCCTCTGAGTCCCAAGTGCTAGGATTAAAGGCGTGCATCACCACACCTGGCAATAATTTTTAAGAATACAAACCAAAACTAAACAAACAAAATTATTGCCTCATGTGGTGGCACATGGCCTGTAACCCCAGCACTTGGGAGGCAGAGACAGATCTCTATGAGTTCGAGGCCAGCCTGGTCTACAAAGTGAGCTCCAGGACGGCCAGGGCTACAGAGAGAAACCCTGTCTCAAAAAACCTTAAAAAAAAAAAAAAAAAAAAAAAGAAGAGTCCTGAGACCAATGACAACCCCTGCTACAGAGCACTCCAGAGTAAGAGTAAGAGTAGGCAATGTAATCCTTCACCCAGTTCCTTCTCTCCACTCAAGTGGGAAAGGAGGAGAAAACAGAACCATTGATCAGTGGGCTTAGAACAGCCAAGTTTTAATCCACAGGCCCAGTTAGCTCCTTCCAACTCAGGCACTTCAGTTGTTAATAGCTAATTTATTGCTAATAAAATCCATTTAAAACAAGTCAGTATCAACCAATAAACATATTCTCCTAAATCTCTCCCAGTTGGAGAACATGCAATAGAAACATACCAGTCCCTGGTATCTGAAGGAGTCATAGACACTTCTGATGAAAAGCCAGAACGGCCATAGGTATTCAAATCGGAACTCCAGGACAAAGTCAGCCAGGAGGACAAGTGCCCACACTACCAGGAATTTCAGGTATAAAAATGTACTGCAAAATACAAAAACAAGGGATTCAAGGTCACGCATGAAGAATCAGAAATAGGAATGCACTGTTTCTGTTCAAAATGGATAGAAAATGTCATTTACCATAAACACAGTGGAGATTAAAGCTCAGAAAGCAGCTTCTGTGCCCTATCTGGATTGTAAAAGACTCCTTGACTCTGAGTCTCAAAACCGTCAAGACAACCAAACATGCTCAGTTCCTTTTAAGATGGAGGAAAAACACTTGAATCTCACCACTATTTTTTTTTTTTTTTAAATGTGCTAAGTGTATGACTTTAAAGTACTGTAACACTCTCAGGATAGCTTTTAAGCTGTTCATTAGAAGAAACTGTCACAGCTGAAAGGCTTCCGATGTGCTGCTTCCTGGCCCTGCACACCTGTGGGAGTTGGGAATCCCTGCTGCACACCTCTGCATGCTTCAAGGATCTCTGCTTCTCTCTCTTCTCCAGCTTCTCTGTACAGCATTCATCTGCACTGACCAAACAAAACATAACAGACTTCCCAGAAATATGCTACAGCTAACTCATGGGGCAGACACAGTCACTCCTAAAGACTGAGGGCACAGAAGTCTTTTAAAGGAGAAGTCTTCAAACATTCAGGACTTGAGATGAAAATGTGTCATCCGAGTTCCTTCCTGTTCATGGTAAAGAGATACATGCTTTGAGAAGCCGGTTAACACGCATCTGTCACCACTGTACTGAGCTCAAAATGAGGTGGGAACACAGTTGTTGTTTCTTAATTATCTTTCATATAATCTAAGACTCCATGTTCCACTCATCAGCTGCATGATGAGTAATAAAAGCCTGAAGCGCTTACCTGCTAATCACCCTCTATTTCTATGTTCCCAATCTGTTCACTCCAGAGCAGAGCAAAGTTAGCTATTTAAAAAGATGTCTAAACCAGGTATGGTGGCACACATTCACAATCCCAGCACAAGGCTAAGCCAGAAAAATCATTTGAGGCCACCCTGGGCTACACAGCAAGCTCTAGCTAATCATGGGATAGAGAGACCCTATCCTAAAAAATTAAACTTTAGGGCTGGAGAGATGGCTCAGAGGTTAAGAGCACTGGCTGCTCTTCCAAAGGTCCTGAGTTCAATTCCCAGCAACCACATGGTGGCTCACAACCATCTGTAAAGATATCTGGTGCCCTCTTCTGACATGCAAGTGTACATGTAATGCAGGCAAAACACTGTATACCTAAATAAAAACCCTTAAAAAAATTTAAACTTTAGCAGGGTATGGTGGCACATGCCTTTAATTCCAGCCCTCAGTAGGCAGAGGCAGGCGGATCTCTGTGAGTTCCTTGCCAGACTACAGCCAGGACTGCCAGAGAAATCCTGTCTGAAAAAAACAAAACCAAACCCAAAACAAAACCTGACCACACCTGAGCACTGGTGAAAATGTACGCAGTTGAATGAACTTCCACACTGTAGAGGGGATGATTTCCACGGGAAATGCACACTTGCTCCAGACTCATGGTGGGTATTACCACCAACTATTTTGATTGATACTAGCAGCCAACTCAGCGTAACAGTAGATCAACACAAGAAAGAAACCCAATTTCAGGGCTCTACATGGAGTAATACTACTCAGCATTCACAGAAAATACACCGTTCAGGAGAAAGCTCAAAGCTATCCTGGAAAAGCAGGGCAGAAACACATACAAAACTTCAGGAAGTTGTTAACGGATCTAGAGAGCAAGAAAGCTCCGGGGCAGAGAGGCAATGAAAAGAGAAGACCCAGGCACAGTGGCATCCACCTTTAATTTCAGCACAGACCAATCTCTGTGAGTTCAAGGCCAGCCTGGTCTACATAGAGACCCTGTCTCAAAACTGAAAAAGGAACAGCAGCAGCAACAGGAGGCCACGAGGTAGTGAGCCCAGCTAGACAGAAAGCCTAGGCGCTGCAGCACTGGGCAGGAGTCTCACCAAGATCCCTCATCACATCTGGCTGCAGGAAAGGAAGTCCGTCTGTCCCCTACAAACTGAAAGCGCTTCCCGAGATTAACCAGTGCACCCAGGCCCTGGACTGGCAGGCACCCACCCCACTGCCTGAGCCTGCCCACAAGTATAGACCAAAGGCAATGCAGGTCAGCAGGAGGCATGGAGGTATAGCTCAGTGGCAAAGCACTTGACTTACATGTGGATGGCTTTGGGGTCCATTCCTAGCATCTCTCTCTCTCTCTCTCTCTCTCTCTCTCTCTCTCTCTCTCTCTCTCTCTCACACACACACACACACACACACACACACACACACACACAGGCACAAACATGTATTTCTCTATTAGTAAACTGGTAAGCGTACACTCAGTTCCTTAAAACTGTACCAGTCCTGTGACCCAGACACTCACTCCTAGGTGTCACCCAAGAGAAATGCATACTTGTCTCCACAGACTCACAAGGGATTGTTGGGCTGGCCTACTCTCACCTACATACTTCTTTCCTGTTTAGCCATCTTGCAAATGTTAATTCAAATCTACACCTGAATTCTTTTGTTTGGTTGATTTTGTTTTGTTTTTTTTGAGACAGACTTTTTCTATAGCCCTGGATGTCCTGGAACTCACTCTGTAGACCAGGCTGGCTGGCTTCAAATCAAGATATCCGCCCTGCTTCTGCCTCTCAAGTGCTAGGGTTTAAAGGCGTGCGCCACCACTGGCTGGGTTAAGGCACGGGCCACCACGGGCTGGGTTAAGGCACGGGGCCACCACTGCCTGGGTTAAGGCATGGGCCAGCACTGGCTGGGTTAAGGCACGCGCCACCAATGGCTGGCCGGCCTATCTGCATCTGAGTTCTGGATCCCACCTCTCCTTGTCTTCTAGTGTAGTTAAGTTTTTCTTCCTTGTTTCCTTTTTAAATTATGTGCATGTGCCTATGTTTGAATACAGGCATGTGCATGGGAAATCAACGTCTGAGGGTACAAAAAGAGGGAGTTGGATCCCCTGGAGCTGGAGGTACAGGCAATTGTGACCTGCCCAAAGTAGGTTCTGGGAACCAAACTCCAGAAGAGCAGTGCACACTTTTAAACATGGAGCCTTCTCTCTAGCCTTCTTTTAGTTTTGTTTGTTTTTTAAGACAGAATCTCATGTATTCTGTCTGAGGCTGGCCTCAAACTCACTATGTAGCCAAGGATGACACTGAACTTCTTGTCATTTCCTGCCTACAGTCCCAAGGCTATAACTATAGGTGTGCACCACCACACTCCATGTTGAGGTACTGGAGACCTAAGTCAGTGCTCCGCTTATGGGAAACTAGCACTCTTTTTTTTTTTTAATTCTCCTGAGACAGGGTTTCTCTGTGTAGCCTTGGCTGTCCCGGACTAACTATGTAGACCAGGCTGGCCTTGAACTCACAGAGATCCGCCTGCCTCTGCCTCCTGAGTGCTGGGATTAAAGGCGTGCGCCACCATGCCCAGCTTGGAAAGCTAGTACTTTTTTTGTTTTTTCGAGACAGGGTTTCTTTGTGTTATATTGGCTGTCCTGGACTCACTTTGTAGACCAGGCTGGCCTCGAACTCACAGCAATCCTCCTGCCTCTGCCTCCAAAGTGCTGGGCCTCCCAAGGCATGCGCCACCACTGTCCGGCTGGAAAGCTAGCACTCCTAACGACTGAGCTACACCTCTAGCCTGATAGAGCAATCCTTGGCGCTGTCCCCGCAATGTGGCTGAATAAGCTGGTCATTATCCCCAGATGGAAATGAACAGTATTACCAACTGCTCTCTGTCCAAAAGACACCCAAGGCATGGCAGGATCCCAGGTCAGCTGGCAGTGCTCCACACTTTAGTAACAGGACAACACTGTCCTCAGAACAGCAGCCTGATGAATAATGTGTGATATCCTAATCATTTAAATGTAAAGCAGTACAAAAATGGTCTTTATTAGTGACTCTTTTTTTCAATTCTGGAACTTCCAGTAAGGGGTTGGGGGTACTTTCAGATCTTTGATATTCTTTGATAATCACTTTTTGAGGAGTCTCAGTTTAGAAGTAAAGACAGCTTAGTAAATTTGAACGGTAAACACATGCAACAACAAAGTAAATTTGAATAGTAAACACATGCCACAATTAGGCTCCCTTTTCAGGAGGGTTTCTTGTAAAATCTAGAGATGGGCTAATTAGCAAATCTGAATTTCCCTAGACTCAGTCTTGAGTTCTGAGCTGCTTAATCTTCCGAGTTCTGGAGAGTTTATAAGAGTTGCCTGGCTCAATGGCCCTCAGCCTCAGCCTCACTATGGCAACCCTTGCCCTGACAAGACAGCAGAAAAGGCGCACCCTCTTAGTCCCTGTCCTTCTGGATGGGGAAGGTATTGAGATTTCTGTCAAATTACAGGAGATGCTACCCAAAGGGCGTTTCAAAACATTTCTTTTCATTCATGAAGAAAATATGATTGAATATACTTTTACATACACAGCTCTTTCTATAATTTATGGCTGATTTGATGATATCCTGATTTTCTGATTAACACTAGTAACTATAAAATATCATTAATAAAATTTAAAGCATAACTGCAAAATATTTTCTAAAATTAATAGCATTGTGTGCTTCTATTCAAGTTGCCACTGAAATTAAGAACAAATATATGCTATGACTTAGCTTAACCATGGTGAATCTTTGAAAATAGAGCCTAACTACAAGCTTTCTTTTTCTTACTCTAGTCCTCTCAGGGTCATTTACAGCCATTTTTAACTTGAATCCATCTAGCAATACTCTCCATCTATGGATTCTCCACCCACAATTAGAGTAGTGAACAGTCTTCCTTCCAGGGGCAGTCCACTGTCACCAGCTGTCCACTGTCACCAGCTGCTTGTCTGGAGCACACATAATTACCATGGGCTGGCCATCCATCCTCTGTCCCTGACCTTTCCCTGAGGCAGACCAATGCTCTGCTAGTAGCCATCTGTCCCAATCCAGGCTTCCTTGTCTTCTCATAATGGCAGCTATGAGTCGCCTTTCACTTTCAGTGTGTGGCACCCTTCCTACCTACCCCTTTATCTTCCCTCTCATGCAGCACTGCTACAATGTCTGACTTGCTGAAGTCTCACACCAGCCAGCTGTAATTGCACCGCAGTATCAATATCATCTGGACATTTTTTGGAAAAGCAAAATTCAGTTCCCAGTCCAGATCTACTTAACCTAAGCCTTTATTTTAAGCAGCTCCGTAGGCCTGTGCATATATTAACATTTGAGATGCACTGGCAGCATGATTGAAACTTCAACCTTAGATCCGTTTATCAATGGTAGTTGGAGGTGGGGCCTTAGAGAGATAAATGGGATTAGAGAAAGCCATCAGGGTGAGGCCTTCATGGAGGCTCATGGCTTCATAAACAAGAGGGGCTGGAGAGAAAACTCAGCATTCAGAGGACTTGCTGCTCTAGAAGAGGACAGGAGTTCACGCCCAGCACTCACATCAGGTGATTCATAGCCACCTGTAACTCTAGCTCCAAGGGATCTGATGACCTCAGACACACACGCTGTAATAATAAAATAAATCCTTAACAAAAGAGGAGGAGGGGCAGGAGCAGCAGCAGGCACCCCAGCACATGCCTGTAATCCTACATCCTCAGAAAGCCAAGGCAGGAACTTCCATGTACAAAGCCATGCAGAAACAGTATGAGACCTCATCTCAAAGAAAGAGGAAGACATCTCCAAAACTTAAGAAATAACATATTTGCCTATAGTCTGGGTGTGGTAGCATATGCCTTTAACCCCAGCATTTGGGAGGCAGAAGCAGGAGGATCTCTGTGAGTTTGAGGCCAGCCTCGTCTCTCGTCTATAGAACAAGTTCCAGGATAGTCAGGGCTCCACAGAGAAATCCTGTCTCAGAAAAAAAGAAAGAAAGAAAGAAAGAAAGAAAGAAAGAGACAAAAGGGAAGTTATACATTCATTTATATAATATTAATTTATGCATTGAGATGGTATCTCTAGCCAAGGCTGGTCTAGATCTTCCTATGTATTTGAAGATGACATTGACTTCATATCCTCCTGTTTCTACCTTCTAAGTGTTAGGGTTATACTGAGCCTAGTTTATGCAGTGTTAAGGATCAAGCCCAGGGCTTCCTGAATGCCAGACTAGCATTCTACCAAGTAAAACACATTTCTAATTAAATTACAGTCTCAAATATTGTTACACACACACACACACGCGCGCGGGTCGGGGGGAGGGAGGGACTTCTCTATTCACAATTCCACAAGTGCACAGAATGAGCATCACTAAATTAAGCTTTTATAAACTTAGAGTGTGGTACTTTTATGACGAGCTGGACAAACCACAGAGCTATCAAGAGCAGACACTGCGATCTAGCTCAACTAGAGACTTTGAAATTCTAAAAGTTCTAATTCCAAAACACTTCATGGGTGTGATGCATGTTATATGTGTGTAGATTCCTGTGCACACGTGGAGCCAGAGGATGCTCGGCGTGCTGTCTCACTGTCTTGAGACAGGGTCTCTCACTGAACCCACAGCAGCCAGTAAGCCCCAGTGATCCTCCTGTCTCAACACCCCACAGCACTAGGGTTATAACCACAGTGACCATGCCAGGCTTTTATGCAGTAGGATATTTAAACGCAGGTCCTCAAGCTTACACAGTGCTCTACCCACTAAGAAACAGCCTTACTCCCAAAATACTTTGAACAATATGGAATGTATGGAGCTGGGGATAAAAAGAAGTGAAATAGGAGAGAGAAGACAATACATAGCCTCTTTAAAAAAAAATTGGAGCCCGGCACGATGGCGCACACCTGTCATCCCAGCTCGGGAGGCAGGGGCTGGGGCAGGGTCTGGGCCTGGGGCTGGGGCTGGGGCTGGGGCAGGGGCTGGGCCTGGGACAGGGGCTGGGGCGGGGCAGGGGCTGGGGCTGGGGCAGGGGCTGGGGCAGGGCTGGGCCTGGGCCTGGGGCAGGGGCAGGGGCTGGGCCTGGGGCAGGGCAGGGGCAGGGGCAGGGGCAGGGGCAGGGCTAGGGCAGGGGGCAGGGCCTGGGGCAGGGGCTGGGCCTGGGGCAGGGGCAGGGGCTAGGGCAGGGGCTGGGCCTGGGCCTGGGGTAGGGGTAGGGGCAGGGGCAGGGGCAGGGGCAGGGGCAGGGGCAGGGGCAGGGGCTGGGGCTGGGGCAGGGGCTGGGCCTGGGGCAGGGGCTGGGGCTGGGGCAGGGGCAGGGGCTGGGGCAGGGGCAGGGGCTGGGGCAGGGGCTGGGCCTGGGGCAGGGGCTGGGCCTGGGGCAGGGGCTGGGCCTGGGGCAGGGGCTGGGCCTGGGCCTGGGGCAGGGGCAGGGCCTGGGGCAGGGGCAGGGGCTGGGGCAGGGGCAGGGGCTAGGGCAGGGGCAGGGGCAGAGGCAGAGGCAGGCGGATCTCTGAATTTGAAGCCGGCCTGGTCCACACCAACCAAGGCTACACAGAGAAATCCTGTCTCGAAAAACAAAACAAACAAACAAAGTCACTGAGCTAGCAACATACACAATGAAAAGTTTAAAGATAACTTTAAAACAGGCAGTGTTTGTGCACTCCTTTAATCCCAGGAGAGGCAGGTATATCTCTGAGTTCGAGGCCAATCTAGTCTACAGAGTGCCAGGGCTACACAGAGAAAGCCTATCTTGAAAAACAAACAAACAAACAAACAATGTTGATACTGTATAAGCAGGAGAAATCCACTTATAAGTAAATTCACTATTCCCACAGCCGCAATAATGATCTACCTAATCACACCCTGTATTTACATCACACTTGTAAGTTTTCTAAATGAGTGCATATTAATTATCTTATTTTTTTTTCCTCCCAACTGTGAAGTAGGCAGGACAAACATTGCTTTTTTTTTTTTAATTTATTAATTTTATTCTTGTTACATCTCAATGTTTATCCCATCCCTTGTATCCTCCCATTCCTCCCCCCCCCCAAACATTGCTTTTACAGGAAAGAAACCCGAGGAATAGAAAGGTAACAGGCTAAGGCATCACTGAAAGAGACCAGAGCGAAAAAGTGTTTATTCTGATGGCTGTGGCCAACATGAATACCAGAAACGGCCATGCAGAGAAGTGAGCCTATGGGGCTAGAGAAAGCTCAGTGGTCAAGAGTTCTTGGTGCTCTTGCAGCAGTTCCCAGCACCCAATGGCAGTTCCCAACTACCTGTGACTCCAGTTTTAGGGGACCTAAAGCCCTTTTCTGAACCCTGCAAGCACCAAGCCTGCACTTGGTGCACATACTTATATGCAGGCAAATCACGTGAAACGAATAAATCTAATAAAGTTTTTTTAAGAGAACAATGTTTTTGTTGTTGGGTGGGTTTGTTGGCTTGTTTTTAGTTTTGTTTGGGTTTTTAAGACAGGGTTTCTCTGTGTAACAGAGCCATAGCTGTCCTGGACTCACTTTATAAACCAGGCTGGCCTTGAACTCAGAGAACCGCCTGCCTATGCCTCCTGAGTGCTGGGATTAAAGGTGTGCATCACCTCGACTGGCATTTTTATTGTTTTTGGTTTTTCAAGACAGGTTTTCTCTGTATAGCTCAGCCAGAACCAAGTTTGTTTGTTTGTTTTAATAAGCAAATATGCTTTATTAAAGAATAAAAACAGATCTTTATAAATTTCCAGTTGATAAAGTTAATTGTAAACACACTATAAAATTACAGAAAATTAAAATTAAAGTTTCTTTACAAAATAACTGTCACAAAAGATGAGTAAGTTTCCATAATATCCATCTCTTTTTTTTTTTTTTTCTTTGCGCTATGGTCTCACCTTGTAGCCCTGGCTGGCCTGAACTTCTCTGTGTAGACCAGACTGGCCTAAACTCACAGAGAGTCGCCTGCCTATATCTCCTGACTGCAAGGATTCAATGCATGTACTGAAGGCCCAGCTAACACGGTCATTGTGTCAGAAAAACATGTTACTTAAAAGGAAAAACTGGCCAGGGGTGTTGGCGTACACCTTTAATTCCAGCACTTGGAAGGCAGAGGCAGGTAGATTGCTGAGTTCAGGGTCAGCCTGGTCTACAAAGTGAGCCTGGGACAGCCAAGGCTACACGGAGAAACCTTGTCTTGGGAAAAAAAAAAAAAAAAAAAAGGAAAAATTGGAAGCCAGGAAGTAATGGCACGCACCTTTAATCCCAGCAATGGGGAGGCAGAAGCAGACAGATCTCTTTGAGTTCAAGGCTAGCCTGGTCTACAGGACAGCCAGGACTACACAGAGAGACCCTGTCTCTGGCAGGGAGAGGGGAAGACTTGAAAGATAGCTCAGTGGTTAAGAACACTGGGTGCTCTTCCATAAGAGACAGGTTCAGTTCCCAGCACCCACATGGTAGGTAGTTCACAACTCCCATGACTCCAGCTCCAAGGGATCTGACAGCCACCCTCTTCTAGCCCCTCAGACACTAGGCACTTTTGTGGCATATATGCAGAAGTGTAAGCAAAGCAGTCAAACACATAAGATAAACGTAAAAAAAAAAAAACTTAAATATGTTTAAAGACAGAACCTCTCCTTTTAGTAAAGTGATGACCAGTAAACCACAAGCAGCACTTTGCTAAGCTTAGAACAGAAAGCAGCTCATATGCGAGAACGACTTGTCTCAGTTTCTCTCCTTTGAGATGGAAATTCTTTCTTCTAAGATTTGATGTTTTATGTCCATGTCTTTCTCTGTGTAGTCCTGGCTGTCCTGGCTGCAGAGCGCCACCTGCCTGGCTCTAGAGCTAGGATGAAAGGCGAACGTCACCACTACCCAGCTGTATAAGTCATTTGTTTGTGTGTATGTCTATGTGACATGTGTGCCCTGGTACCTATGGAGACCAGAAAAGGGCATCAGGTCCCCTGGAACTAGAGTAACTGGTGGTTGCGAGCCACCATGGAGGTTCTAGGCACCCCAATGCAGGTCCTTCCTGTGCGAGGCCAGCCGTGCTTTTAACCATGGAGCCATCTCTCCAACCTGAGACCGAAATTCTTGCTCTACTGTCACCACGATATTCATTCCCTCTGGTGTTCAAGTGTTCTCCCTGTAGGACAGGCCAAGTACTGACTTCAGTACAGGGCAGTTTACTTTGTTTTTAAAGGTGTTTTAAAGGTGAGCAAAGCAGTAATATAATTTATAGACAGAGCAAGGTCATTCCCAGTCACCTCCCCTGTGCTGGGATCACAAGTATTCAAATGCATCAGTGACACAAACCTATCTGTGTAAGATGGGCAAGTTTCACCACTTCAGTTCACTATTTGCAAAGTGTCTGAATTCTCACAGAGGAGATGGCAGTGACAGGTAAATTGCTTCTGACTCTACGATCCTATTACTCAAAATGAGCACACTGTTCTTAATGGCAGCAGCTAAGAAACTATAAAGGAATAAAGGCCATGTGCTATGCAAGGTGTCTTGGAAGGCTGATGAACTGAGCCCTAGCTGATAGCAGTTAGGCTGTTGTCAAGTTAAAGATATAAAGCCACAGCCAGGGTTGGTAATGCATGCCTGTAATCCCAGCACTCTTGAGTTCCAGGCCAGCCTGGACTACAAAGCAATTCCAGGATAGCCAAGGTTATACAAAGAAATCTTGTCTTTTAAAAAACAAAAAACAAACAACAACAAAAGATATAAAGCCTAAAAAAAAAAAAAAAAAAAAAAACCTTAAAAGTTGTTAGGTTTGTCTTGTTTCCACTGCCAGGATGCACGTGCTAAGGTGAGGTGCTAAGCAAGCAGTCACCTCAAGGTTGGAAGAGATCCATGATGACAAGTCCAGTGAAGGTGTGTGCTCTGCCTGCGTACAGCATCTCACTGAGCCACTTGTTGCACAGCCAACTTTTTCTTCAGAACCCAACTCTTGAAAACTGTCCAAGTGAAATAATTATACCCAAACTGCATGAACCCAGAGCACAGTCAGTGCGTCTGAAGAGAAGGCCACTACTGTGAAGAGAAGTGGCTCAATTACAGTGTCTCACCTAACTAGGTCTGTAGGCTTTGGGTGTTGGGTTTTGTTTTTGAGACAGTGTTTCTCCATGTAGCTCTGGCTGTCCTGGAACTGTCTCTGTAGGCTCGCTTCTGTCTCCTGAGTGCTGGGAGTAGAGCCATGTGCCACCGCCCAGCTTGATTTTATTTTGTGTACGCACACATGTACAGTAATGTGTACGTGGAGGTCAGAGGACAACTGTGGAATCAGCTCTCCCCTTCCACCAGGTGAGCCCCAGAGACTGAACTCAGGTTGTTGGGGGCTTGGTGACTGTTGCTTGTACCTTCTGAACTCATTTTGCTGGCCTTGTGTTTCTGAGATTTTTATCTGATCTTCTAGACTCCACAAGATGATAGAAACATAGAAAATAACAACACACACAGATACAGAAATCCAGTGGACAAATATGAAATAGTTCTAGAAAAAGCCTCTGGAAATGTTCAAAGGGCACCAAATGAGTCCATAGCAGACAGGGTACATAGCAAGAATAAGAACCTGGTAAAAGTGTCAAGTTCCAAAGTTAATTTAATCTCCAAGACCGGAGGTTCAAGAAGGGCCCTAAGCAATCAACAAGGAGACAAGGGGAAGGTTCTGAAAATAAGCTGAAATGGACCATGTCCCCTCCTCCACTCCCCAACCCAACACTAACAATTTGAAGGGCTTTACTTTCTTTTCTTTTGTTTGTTTGTTTGTTTATTCCAGACAAGGTCTCTCTGTGTTAGCCTTGGCTGTCCTGGACTCACTTTGTAGACCAGGCTGTCCTCGAACTCAAAGAGATCCACCTGTCTCTGCTTCACAAGTGCTGGGATTAAAGGTGTGCGCCACCACACCCAATTTGAAGGGCTTTTCTTGTTATTATTTTTATTTTACTTTGTGTGGGTAGTTTGCCTGTGCTTATGTCTGTCTGTACACCCACATGCTACTCAGAGGCCAGAAGAGAGCACTGGATCCCGGGGCACTGAAGTTACAGGTGGTTGTGAGTCATCATTTGGGTGCTGAGAATCAAGCCCAGGTCCTCTGCCAACTGCAGCCAGTGCTCTTGGTCATTGAGCCATCTCTGTAGCCCTTTGGAGAGCTTTTCAAAACACCTAATAAAATTAGCCTGTCCAAAAATAAAAAAATAAAAAAATAAATGGATTGAAGGGCAGGAGAAACTTTTATTGGAGATGTGCCTTAATGGTACACTTACTGATCGAAGGATATGTGTGAAGAGAATTTCCAAGATTGCATTACAGCACTACACCTCACTAGCTCTATAACCTTTTCTTAATCATGTTTACATGGCTGACATGCTAAGATGAGGCAATAAATGCAAGCTTTTAGTATATAAGAAATGATCAATAAAGTATATATAATCATAAGAATAAAAAAAAAAAACCTAACCTATGAAAACCACTCAGACATTAAGATCATAATAGAAGGGTTGGAGAGATGGCCCAGTGGTTAAGAGCACTGTCTGCTCTTCCAGAAGTCCTGAGTTCAATTCCCAGCAACCACATGATGGCTCACAGCCATCTATAATGTGATCTGGTGCCCTCTGATATACAGGCGTACATGTAGGCAGAACATTATATAATAAATAAATAAATCTTTAAGATCATAATAGAAGTTGGAGGAAAAGTGCTTTTTTAAAGAGAATATACAAAAATAAATAAATAAATAAACTATACCACAGGCAAAAACTTAAGCACAAACACTCCAGTGTGACAAATTGCTTAACTGTCATTTATAGGGATAACAAACCTAAGTGTTTAGCTGAACACTTTGATTTATTCATTATATTCACCCCTTCCCGACAGGCCTCTAAAACACACAGAGCCTGTATCTAGGTCTATTTTATGACAGGTCCAGCCTGTTGAAGGCAAGATTACAGAAATGCTTTCAGGCTGTGAGATTGCGACACTGGGCTCTGGAGTGGCAGCTGCAGAACACAAGTACCATCAAGGCAGCCAGCCTCCAGGGACTCTAATAAGCATAGCCCAAAGGAATCTAAAGCCACGTTAGAAAACATCATTAAGGGGGCAGGAACAACAACTAAGAGAAACCTCAGGAGAGTGCTGTTTAGACAAGGGTCTGGAAAAGGGGAGGAGGCGCAAGGATTGATGGCTTCTAACAGTAACTGGGGAGGAGCAGGGAAGGCCAGGGGCTCTCTTGAAAAACCAGGAGGGGACTGGAGAGGTGGCTTAGCGGAGGACCCAGGTTCAATTCCCAGTACCCACACAGCAACTCACAACTGTCTGGAACACCAGCAAGGATCTGACACCCTCACACAGAAATACATATTTAAATATGGAAAAATACAAATTCACATATAAATCTTTAAATAAAAAAAAAGGAAAAACAGCTAGAAAAGTCTCATGTAGGGTAGCCCTAAAGCCCATGCTGTCAGGCTCAGCAGTGCACTGTAAGCTACAGGCATCACTTCAAGTAGAGATGCAGAGGATGTGTCCTAAGTTCACAATGAAGAGGCATCACCTTCAACCACCAGTAACAGAGGCAAAAAACCATCTCCTGAAGCTGGAAATGCATAAATGTTAAAATTTTTATTTTACTTTACTTTTTTTTTTTTTTTTTTTTTCTTTTAAAGAGAAAGAGTTTCTCTGTGTAGCCTTGGCTGTCCTGGATTTGCTTTGTAGACCAGAAGGGCCTTGAACTCACAGGGATCTGCCTGCCTCTGCCTCCCTCAGTGCTGGGTTACAGGCATGCACCACCACCTTACCCAGCTCCTTAAGTAACAATCTTCTTTTTGTTTTGTTTTGTTTTTTGAGACAGGGTTTCTCTGTGTAGCCTTGATTATCCTGGACTCGCTTTGTAGATCAGGCTGGCCTAGGACTCACAGCAATCCACCTGCCTCTGCCTCCTGAGGGCTGGGATTAAAGGCATGTGCTACCACGCCTGGCAACATAGAGGCTTGAAACATGTTTCTATCTACATCTTATAATTAACATTTTTACCTCCATATCTTCCTCTTTTAAAGTCTCAGAAAAAGAAGTGGGAAGTGTGGCAGAGAGAGAGATGGCGAGAACCATGCAGCAGGTGGCCCACCTCACCAGGACAATCACCACTTGCAATGTGACACTTAGCAGCAAGCCCAGGGCCCTGACTGCTGTGAGGGCAGCTCTGGGGAGGGACTCACAGCCAGGAAGTCCAAGCACTGCTGTGTGTAATAATTAAGGAGAGTTTTCATTTATTAATAGCTGAAGCATTCCCTCTCTTAGTGGCAATTGACTACTTCATGAAATAGCACAGGAAAAAAATGTGTCAGGTGAACAACTAAAACATAAGCTAAAGTCTTGTCCAACAGAAATATTTGCACTTGAATAGAACCCAGGTTCTTTGGAACCTCTGAGCCACTGTACAAATATTAGAATATTACTATGGCCTACTAGACTGTAAATCCCTAACGATAGGACCTATGTGTTATCCTGTAACTTCCACAGCTCCACAAAGAATGTAGGTTTTCAGTGAATGGAATATACTAGCTTATATTTATGTATTTATCTATTCATTTAATATCTGAATAGTGAGTGATTGCCTATCTGTTAGGTTCTGTGGTGGCTGAGCTTTTTTTAATTACACTTAATGGCAGCTCTTAGTAATAATAATAAAAACATATTCCTGTTTCCTTCCTCTTATTCCTGATTATTAGACTGAAATAATAGAAAATGTTTAGATCTTTAGATGATGGACATGTGTGTATACATATATACATACACACAATATATAAAAATATATAGTACTGTATATAACATGTACATCTTATATAATACTGCATATATACATATGTATAGTATTAATACAATACCTCTAATACTCCCTAGCATCCTGGTCCCTCCAACAAAATTCCAGCAGGGCTATGATACTGACAATGAGTGCTCTCCTCTGACAGTCACCTCAGTAATAGCTGCCTAGGATTAAAAGCACCAGGGTTTTTAAAGTGGTGGTTCTCAACATGTGGGTTGCAACCCTTTGGGGTTGAATGCCCCTTTCACAGGGGTGCCCTAAGACCATCAACATCAGGAAACACAGAGATTTACACTACAATTCATAGCAGTAGTAAAATTATGAATTAGCAATAAAAGTAATTTTATGTTTGGGGGTCACCACAGCATGACACAGTATTAAAGGGGCACAGCTTTAGGAAGTCTGAGAACCACTGCTTTAAAGCAAGGCCAAGCAGCAAGTGGCCCCTTGTGTTTTGTTGTTGTTTGGTTTGGTTTGGTTTTTTGAGACAGGGTTTCTCTGTGTAGCCTTGGCTGTCCTGGACGCACTCTATAGACCTCAAACTCACAGTCATCCACCCCCCTCTGCCTCCCAAGTGCTGGGATTAAAGGCGTGTGCCACCACCAGGCTGTGGCGCCTTGTTTTGACTACTCAACTTTTGGTTTTGACTGGATCAAATCTAATGGTCTTTCTTGCCTCCTTAAAGAATAAGCCATACTTGTTAACTATAACGGCAATAATACATTGGAATTCATAAGGAGTTCCATAGACACCCCACACACACAGAGGAGGGGTGTGTGTATGTGTGTGTGTGTGTGTGTGTGTGTGTGTCTGTGTATGTGCCTGTGTGTGTGTGTGTGTGTGTGTGTGTGTGTGTGTGTGTCCTCAAAGCACATTTACCAGGTGGGAGAAGTGAGCTTCAAAAGCACCGGCTGCTCTGCGGGTCCAAGGCATCACGTGGGACTTTGAGCTGAGCTCTGGCCTCTGGCAGGCTGCAGCCTAGTGCTTTCTCCTCAGCTACTCCCGCACATCTGTCAGGACTCAAGAGACCTGAGCAGACTGAGAACATGAACACAGGGCTCCACAAAAGGTTAGGCTATGAAACAGTAGACAGTGGTTATCAAAACTGTCAACAAAGCCCCTAGGGAGAGGGTTTCCTTTTTAATGAGATAAAACTGGCCAGATGTTCAGAAACAAAACAGGCAATAGATGGCATGAAACAGAATTGAATACAGACTTTAATTTGATGATCAACAGAAATTTGATATTCATGAATCCTCAAATGTCCTAATTTATAACTAGCCCACTCATTCTGTTTTCTTAAGAAATACTGGATGTTTCCCAAAGCAGTCCTTAAAGACAAAATGAGGGGAGAAAGCCGCACTGTACGATTTTTCTACTGCAGTCCTCCATAACATTAAAAAACAGATAAGGGAACTAAAATACTCTTTGCCTCAGAAAAAGAAAAAGAGAAAAAAAAGTAGAAATATATTTAGGTTCCTTTATTGACATTTAGCAAAGAATGCCCAATAGAGGAGAGCAGATAGACTTGGAAGCTGAAATCACCATTTGGTTTTTAAAATTGTTATTATGTGAAGCTGAATGAAGGACAGCATATTTGCTATTAACCTTTACGGTAAGGAAATTCAAAGTTAGTATAACAATAGATCTTCATTAAAAAAGGAACTCCAAGCCAAGCGGTGTGGGTGCTGGGGTACAAGCCATAAACCAGGTGTTTGTTTAAACAGGACAAGAAGCTAAAAGACCCCAGAAAACAGGCAAACAACAGGGAATTTCCAGTCTTGTTAGGAGGACCTCCTCTTATGTGACTGTAAATAGAAATTCTATTAACACAGGGTCCTAACCTGCCAACTTCGTTTAGCAAACTTTTTCTATTCGCTGCTACTAACGGGAAGTTCTTCTAATCTTTCAATGGCCAAGGGGGGGGGGGGGGGGGGGGGGGGGGGGGGGGGGGGGGGGGGGGGGGAAGCCTTCCTTCATTCAAGAATTTACAGTGCGCAGGCTTGCCTCCACCCGTTCAATCCGCCAGGAAATTTGGTTTTGCTTTTTCAGTTTTACTTACTGTCACATCTGATTCAGCAACCGTGTTCATCAGTTTTACTAACAGCTGTGTCCTGACTGACTCCAACACTGTTTAGCCAACAGTGTTCACGTTTGTTGAATGGATGAATGGTTCTATGATTGATGGTTCCTTACATAAGGATCCATCCAAGGACTTTTGACTTCTTAACCCTTCTAAACTTGAAGACTCCCACCTTCAGTCACCTGCCACTTCACACGTGTAAACAACCGCATGTGCAAGGTGAAGAGCTATGTATGCTACAACGTGGTTGACATCAGCTATCTCCAATATTTCTGCAAGACTCACAGCAAGAAGCAGTAAACCATAAGGCGCCATGAGGACTCAATTAAGCCTATAGCCACATGCTGAGCACTCTGTTTTGTAAACTAATTACTTCTCTACTGAAATCGGTTCTTTCGGAGGCATTCCCAGAAAATAACCGCCATAGACAAATTGGGCTGGGGAAGCTGTGACAGCCACCGAGTTGCCCCATGAACCTGTTGTCCTTTTCTCAAGGAGTGGATTCAATTTCTATTTAAAGAGACACACCACTTTCCTTCATGAACAAGGGACAGGAGGAAAAAAAAAAAAGAAAAGAAAAGATCCCCAATCCCCAAACCTGCGTTGGGAGAGAGAGAATCCCTGCTTAAAGGTTCAGAGCTTGCAATTGTCAAAACGTTTGCTGAGGAACTGATAGCACCCTAGGTCTGGAGCGGGGTCACGGGCAGGAATTGGGGCTATCGGCCTTGCAGTTCCGGGCCAAGGTGGGGATCCCGTGAGGGCAGCAAAGGGCGGAAGAGTAGCCGGCGTGGCCCCGCCCCGAGCACGGGGGTCCAGGGTCCCCTGGCACCTCCTAACTTTGGCGGCCTCGCTCTGCCCCACGCACGGGTCCACGAGCCTCGGACTCAGGCAGCCAACTCCCGAGCTCAGCGTGACCCTGGCTCCGTCGGGGACCGGGCGCACAGCCTACTGGGGACCCCCCCCCCGGGCTTCAGGGCTCCCGACCGCTGGGGGGTGCCGCCCCTCCCCCCGACACACCACGGCCAACGGCGGCCCCCCGCGGCTCCCGCCCGCGCCCTCCACCCGGCCCTCGCCACACCCCGTGGCCCGGGCCGGACCCTCGGCGGGCTGGCCGGGCGCTCGGCGGGCGGCGCGCCCCAGGAGAGCCCCCGGCGCGGGCATGCGGCCTAGTCGGGGGTTACATAACGGGGCCGGGCCCCTCCAGAGCGGCGCCCCGGGACTCGCTGGCCCACGCCGGGCGCCGCCGCTCACCTGCCGTAGATACCCTCGGTGATCCGGTTCCGCTTCAGGGGGCGGCGGAGCTTACTGCAGTCGGCGTTCCGCCGCTTCATCCTCCCGCTGGGGGGCCGGTGCCCGCGCCGCGCCGCCGCAGCCGCCTCTCACCTCAGCCGCCGCCACCCGCCCGCCCCGCGTCGGGCCTGGATTCTACCCCTGCGGCCGGTCACACAGACATGGAGCCAGCACCGGGGGGGAGGGAGCAGGGGAGGGGGGCCGGGAGGGGGGGCGCCGAGCCTCCTCCGCCTTCGGAAACAAAGAAATGACAATTCCGGGGCCCGCCCGCCCCGCACCAGCCAGCCGTCCGCCCCGCCTCCTCTACTCGGATGGACTGCCTGCGGAACCAATCGAAGGCGCCGCCGCGCCGCGCACGGCCAATCCTGGGTCCCGCTGAGGCAACACGGACTCTTGGGCCCGCCTCTTTGAAGGACAGAAGGACACACCAATCAGGATAGGGCCCAGACGCGTGGCTGGGCCTATCAGAAAAGAGCTAAATAGAGGCTTATAAATAGGCCCTATAAATATAACATCCTATATTATGCCTTGTCGCGAAGGTGCGCTTCGCGGTTATTGGGCCGCGTCCCGCCGTGGGAAGGCCCACGTCGCAGTACACCGTGTGGTGCGGCGCCGCAGGCTCCCGCCTGGCGTGTAAGAACCGAAACGGCGTGGTGTGCTGCGTGGGGGTGGGGGGGACCTTGCGCTGACATGTGCTTCAGTCTGCCGCGTCCTTATGTAAGAGGGCGTCCCGGGAACGGCGCCACGGCCCCTCCTGCGGGCGCCCGAGCATGCAGCCATGCCGGCCGCGCTAGCCGGGGTACGAATGACAAAGCAAACCCCACACACATACAGACACACACACACACACACACACACACACCCTGCCAGCTTCCCGCGACGTGGTGACAGCGCGCCGACCAATCCAAGGGGGTGGGGCGGGGCCTGTGCCGTCCCGCCCCCTTAGGTTGCGTCGGGAGGGGCGGGGTCTCCGGTGCGCGCGACGTCGCGCGGGGCTGGCGGGGGGAGCGGGGGCGTGTGCGAGCGGCGTGGCGGGACTCCACGTCTGCAGGTTCCCCAGTGCCGAGGCTTCCGCGGGCGCCTCCTGGCTTCGGAGGCTGTCTGATCTGCTTCGCGTCCACCCTGCCCCTTCAGTCCACTACGTCTTTGGCTTATAGGCGAGGACCAAACGGCAAGGAACGGGGGAGATGCTCAGCGGGTAAAGGCCATTTGCTGCCCAAGTCTGATGGCCGAGTTCGAATCCCGGAATCCACCTGGTGGCCTGACAGAACTGACTCCTACAAGTTGCCATCTGACCTCTCACAGGCACGCCCACAAACACACTTACTAAAACAAACAAAAACACCAAAGAAAACCGGGCAACGTGGCTTTGATCCTAGCGCTCCGGAGGCAGAAGCAGGTGGATCTCTAAGTTCAAGGCCAGCCAGGGCTGTTACACAGAGAAATCCTGTCTTGAAAAACTAAAACGAACAGGTCGTGGTGGCGCACGCCTTTAATCCCAGCACTCAGGAGGCAAAGGCAGGCAGATTGCTTTCAGTTCGAGGCCATCCTGGTCTACAAAGCGAGTCCGGGACACCCAAGGCTAACACAGAGAGACCATGTCTCAAAAAGAACAAAAGAAAGAAAAACTAAAATGACAAATATAAATAAAAACAGATTTTAAAAAGCGGGGGGGGGGGGGCGGCGGCTGCAGAGTTTGGCTTAGTGGTTAAGAGAGCTTGTAAGAAGTTTTTCAAGAGCCTGGAGAGATGGTTCAGTGGTTAAGAGTACTGACTGCTCTTCCAAAGGTCCTCGGTTCAATTCACAACACCCACAACTGTCTATAACTCTTAAGTTCGGACACTGTCCGACATAAGACAAGAGTAAAAACTTTTTTTTTAATTAAAAAAAAAAGTTGTTTGATTCCCAGCACCCACATTGGAGGCTCACCACCTCCTCAAGCACCAGCCCGTGTGGTGAAGACACACGTGAAGGCGAAAGAAATCTTTAAAAAAAAAAAAGAAAAAAAAAATTAAAAACTAGGGATGTGTAGAAGAGTAGTCGGAAGGAGCAAAGCACTGATGTGTCAGGACTACTGGTACTAGCATTTTATTGTAAGTCTTCCACAGTTTTTTGCATAGCTGATATTATTACGATAAATTTAGGATACTAAACATTCAATGCCATATCTTGGTCTTCAGTTTATGTATGTTATAAACCTTTGTGAACGGTTCCTATAAAGGCTGCAGAATGTCCTAGCAAGTGGTCCTTACCCCCTCAGTAACTGAAGTCCTTAGACAACTAAGCACACTTTTTCTTTTATAACATTTCCAGTAACTAAATGCCATCCTGGTTTGCCGTGGGACTACAGTGCACGCCTCCTGGCCAGTGGTCACCCATCTTAGTCAACACCGCTCCAAAGCTCTGACCTCCTACCAGTGCCTTCAAAGATCCCCCCCGCCCCAGAACCTGGAAGGGAGAACCCCATGTTGATGGCACCCAGAGTTTTACCGTGGGAAATTACTCTCTTCTTGCAGACCGCCCAGGCAAGCAAGCCTTTTCTTCTCTGGTTTGGGGCTTTGGGGATTTTGTTTTTCGAGACAGGGTTGCACTGTGTAGCCCTGGCTGTCCTGGAACTCCACTCGAGCTGTAGGCCAAGATCACAGAGATCCGCCTGCCTCTGCCTCCGCTGTGCTGGAATTAAAGGTGTGTTCTATTTTATTTAACCCAGCTACAGCTTGACCTTCCTCCTCCCCTTGCTCTCCCACTGGCAGCAGCTCTGGCAGTGCGTTTGAAGTGTCCTGTCGACTGAAGTGTGTCTGTCCACCATGCGGGAAGCTCCTTGGGGATCAGACCCGTACCCTCTGGAGATGCAGTTTTGAGCAAATGGCAAGGATCCCTGCTGTTAAAGACCAAGGTTGAAATTCCAGCTTGGCCACTTGCTAGCTTGGGCAAGTTCCTGAGCCGCTCACAGCCTCTGATTACACTCAGACCTGTGTTAGGATGAAGGATAATGGGCATCCAGCTGTCACTGAAACAAGTTACTGCTCCCCTCCCCCCCCTCCCTCTCTCTCTCCTTCTTCTCTCTCTCTTTTCTCTCCCTCCCTCCCTCTCTCTCTCCCTCCCTCTCTCTCTTTCTCTCTCTCTCTCCCCCCTTTCTTCCTCTCTCTCCCCAGCCCTTTCTGTTCTTTGCTTTGCTTGTTTTTTGTTTTGTTTTGGGCCCTGGGGGTTGAGACAAGGCCTCACTATGTACCCTAGGCTGGCCTTGAACTTTCCACATACTGCTTTGTCTCAGCCTCCAACATGCCAGTATTATAAGAATGAGCCACTACACTCGGGTCTGCTCTTTGTTTTATTTTCTTCCCCCTTTGGAGACAAAGCCTCACTATGTAGCCCAGGCTGGCCTCTGGACTGCTGATTTCCGGCCTCAACCTCCCAAGTGCCGGCATTGCGGGTGTGCACCACCATGCCTAGCTCTAGTAACCCCTCTTCACACTGGTTTTGCCTCTCTCACCTCTACTCCAACATGGTATTACTGGATGGCCGGGACGAGAAACTCTCAGCTCCAGGTTTGCCCAGGTTTGTCCATCACTCAGAAAGAAAAAACAAAAACAAAAAACAGATTGTCTGGAGTAGCCAAGACTTCCCCTGCAGACTGGTCCACAGAGGAAGTCTAGGCACTTGGAGACATGAACACATTGGTGAGAACAGACGCTTGCTTACGTCCTGGTTGTAGACGCTATGGCCACTCCAAACCTGAGCATCCTTCCTTCCTATGACTAGAAGGTTCTAGACTTGGAGACCCAGAAAATACACTCCCCTTCTGCTCAGCTTGTCTGCTTGGATGGATCCCACCGTAGAATAGACAGGTGAGCAAGTCAGGGAACAACAACACTGCCCTGGGGACACATGCCAGGTCTCTGTAGCTCACAGTCTAGTCGGCTACCAGGTTCCTAGTAAGGACAGTCTATAGGTGCCGGAATTGTGCAGGGAAAGGCGCGCTGTTGCTAAGAGAAGTAGTAGGGAGTGGCCAAGAGTTACTGTGGAGATCTTAAACCAAGCAGGAGGAAAGGTTGGAGAGACAGGGTGATGGCTGAGAGGCATCGGTCAGATGGCCTGGAAGAGTGGGTTTCCAGCCTGAAGTCAGCTGAGCAGGTGTGAGGCTGTTCTACAGGGCCACTCATGGCTGTCTTTAGCCACCAGACTACAGACAATAGTAGACCCCAAGAAACTGGAATCCCCCAGGAATAATAGGCGGCGACAAGAAAAGCCTGAGGCCAGGGCAGCCAGAATGGCTTCAGGGAAGGTTTACAACCTCACAGACCACCTTGCAGAAGAGCCAGGCCTGACACAATCCTGGCACAGTGATGGGCAGGACTGCACCTTGACCCAGACTGTGTACGCCCTGCACACCTCTGGCTCTCTGCTGAATGTGAGCCTGTGGAGGGAATCACTGGATAGCTTTGTCTCTTTTCTCAGTGTGGCCAGATAAATAAAGCTTTCCCCTGGTTTTCTCCATTACTGTTTCTGCCTAATTGATTTATCAAGGACAGGTGGCCCAACTAGCTTGTTGAGTTTACCATGGCCTGGGCTATGAACTCCAGGGACACTCCTTATTCGGATGACAACTCAGTGTCCTTGAGTCACCTGTCTACTCTGTGCCAGAACCCTCCCTGCAGCCACTTCTAGCTAGCCTGGTGTCTAGAATAGTCACATCAGCTCCATTTTACAGAAGACTGAGCCTCCTAGCTCATAGAGTAGAGCAGATAGCTATGCACCAGCCCACAGGGGACAGACACATACTCCTGTGCCTGCCACAGCTGCTGGCAGCCAGTTAGTGGGTGCCATTGTCTGGGATGAGAAGATAAGAGTGGTTTTGTTTTGTTTTGTTTATATTTTATTTATTATGTATGAATGCTCTACCTGCATGTACATCTGCATGCTGGAAGAGGGTACCAGGTCTCATTATAGATGGTTGTGAGCCACCATGTAGTTGCTGGTAATTGAACTCAGGATCTCTGGAAGAGAAGCCAGTGCTCTTAACCTCTGAGCCATCTCTCCAGCCTCAAGAATAGTATTTTTTTTATTAGGTATTATTTGTTGGGGAGGGGACAGTGCGCATGCACGCATGTGTAAGCGTGGTTCTCTCCTCCCATCATATACGTTATAGTGGACTCAGGTTGTCAGACTTGGTGGTAAGTGTCTTTACCCACAGAGCCATCTTGTCAACCCAAGAGAATGGTCTTCTTGCCAAAAGCTTAGGGACAGGTTGGAAGGGGACCATTTTCTCCAAATCTTTCCTTTATGCTTCTCAGACCAACACGTCTATCCTTACCCATAGTCACTGAGTCCCTTGGGCGCTAGCCAAGTGTCCTCCCCACCCCCAAGCCCTGAGATAGCCTCTTGAGATCCAGAGGGCACAGAAGTAAGCTGACCTATGACAGCCTCTTTTCAGAACTGGCCTCACCCCTATACCCTTGCTCTACCACCCATCTGGAAGCAGAGGAGACCAGCAATGGCCATCTTACAGATGGTTTGCTTTCACTTAGAAGGGTGGGGGCGGGGTTGTAGCTTAGAGGGTAGAGCGCTTGCTCACCTGACACATACAAAGCCCTAGGTTCCACTACTACCCTCCCTAAGCCAGGCATTCTGATGTGCGCATATCGCAACAGTGGGTAATGGAAAGAGGATCAAAGGTTCAAAGTCAGCCTGGACTACAAGAGTCCACCACCAGAGCATGGCACCTTATTTGGCTCCTAAAGCAACAGGGACAGTAGTTAGGTAACTTGGGAGGCAGAAATACAGACCTCACAGCACGTGTCTCCTGTCAGGTTCCTAGAGCTGGGGCCACCCCAGCTATTGATTAGCTGTGCAACTTTGGCGGTGACGTCATCTCTTTTAGCAGCCCGTTTCCCCATCAGTAAAGCAGGAGTGACGATGCCTGCACTCAGAGGCTTGGAGGAAAGATTAAGTGAAAGAAACCATGTAAAGTCAGGCAGTGGTGGCAAATGGGAGGCAGAGGCAGGCAGATCTTAAGTTTGAGGCCAGGCTGGTCTACTGAGCGAGTTCCAGCACAGCCAGGACTACACAGAGAAACCCTGTCTGGGCATGGCGAGGGATGCTTTTAAAAGCAAGCATTTAAATGCAGCCAGGTTAACTGTATAACTGAGCAGCTGAAGCAGGTGGGAGCTTCATTTATGGGGTAAGGCTTACTTACGTGTTCATTTGTGTGTGGTATGTGGTTCATATGTGCAGGTATGTGTACGGCGGACAGAGGAGGGTGTTGGGTGTGTCCAGCTCTGTCACTTTTTTGCACTATTCCCTTGAGACAGGGTCTCTCAATGAACTTAGAACTAAGCTGGCTGCCAGCAAACTCCAGGGATGATCCTGTCTTCCTGCCCTGCAGCACCGCTATTATAAGCCCAAGAGGCCATGCCTGGCTTTTTGAGTGGATGGTGGGGATTTGAACTCCAGTCTTCGTGCCTGCACAGCAAGTGCCCTTACTCCCAGAGCTATCTCCCCAGCCCGCAATAGGGTAGATTTAAGTTGTGTGACTCTAAAATTTTCATGTTTTGAGAAATCAGGACATTGGTCCATCCCTTCTGTGAGAGTATTGGTTTTTTTTTTGGGGGGGGGGTTGTTTTGGGTTTTTTTGTTTTTGTTTTTAAAGATTTATTTATTTAGTAGGTATAGTGTGTTCTAGCTGCATGTGTGCCTGCAAGCCGGAAGAGGGCACCCGATCTCATTATAGATGGCTGTGAGCCACCATGTGGCTGCTGGGAATTGAACTCAGGACCTCTGGAAGAGCAATCAGTGCTCTTAACCACTGAGCCATCTCTCCAGACCCTGTGAGAGTATTGTTAACTTGATAAGATCCAGAATCACTTAGGCTGACTCTTGCCTTGGGGGGCGGAGGGGAGGGGATCTTATCTCTTTCTTTTTTCTTTTTTTTTTTCGAGACAGGGTTTCTCTGTGTAGCCTTGGCCATCCTGGACTCACTTTGTAGACCAGGCTGGCCTCGAACTCACAGTGATCCGCCTGCCTCTGCCTCCCGAGTGCTGGGATTAAAGGCGTGCGCCACCATGCCCGGTTTTTTCTTTCTTTCTTTCTTTCTTTTTTTTTTGGTGGGGATCTTATCTCTATTATGTAACTTGACTGGAGAAAATGCATCTTTTTTTTTTTTTTTTTTTTTTTTTTGCAACAAACACAGGGTCCTGTATTACAAGCTCAGAGCTTCAGATCACAATCCTTCCTGACGCAGCAGGTTAGGGAGAGTGATACTGGAGCTTCAAGGGCAATGGGTTTATATGGAAAAACTGTAATTAGGGGTGGGGGTCACAGGGAAACAAGGACAAAACCATAAGGAGAGTCGTGAGTCTCGGGAATGCAGTCCTTTAGGCAGGCTGGGTGGGGTAAGAAGACGCATCTTAATGGTGGTGGACAGGGCAGTGTAAGTGAGGAAAGTGAGCTCGAAAGACTACCCAGCATGCATTGCTCTGTTCTAACTGCAGACACAATGTGACCAGCTGCTCCAAGCTGCCATTGCCTTCCCTATCAGGATGAACTGTACCTTGAATTGTGCACCAAAATTTCCTCTCTCCCCTAAGATATTTTTGGCAGAGAGGTTTTGTTTGTTTGTTTCTTTGTTTGTTGGGTTTTTTGTTTTTTTTTTTGTTGTTGTTGTTTTGTTTTTTTTTTTTTTGTTTTTCGAGACAGGGTTTCTCTGTGTAACAGTCCTGGCTGTTCTGGAACTCTCTGTAGACCAGGCTGGTCTCGAACTCACAGAAATCCTCCTGCCTCTGCCTGCTAAGTGCTGGGACTAAAGGTGTGCGCCACCACCACCCTGCTTCGCAGGGAATTCTACCACAGCAACAATAAAAGAAACCAAGACATGACACAGCCAGGTAGGTGGTGGTGATGTTTGTGAGAGATCTAAGGGACGCAGAATTTATCGGTCATCTATAGCTGTGTAACGACCATCCCCAACTTAAATGCCTTAAAAAAGTGAGGTGTCAAACCAGGTGGTGGTAGCACTTAGCAGAGGCAAAGGCAGGTGGATCAATGTGAGTTCAAGGCCAGCCTGGTCTACAAAGGGAGTCCGGGACACAGCCAAGGCTAACACAGAGAAACCCTGTCTCAAAACAAACAAACAAACAAACAAAAAAAACCAAAAATAAATAAATAAATAAAACAAAAACAAAACAAAATAAAATAAAAAACTGAGCATGGTAGGAACTCCCAACAGGAATCCAGCCAGGACTGGTTGAAAGAACAACCACGTTGAATAAATGTGTGGTCTCTTCTTCCCATGAGATCCCTCTACTCCATGTTAGGCCAACCCAGCTGGCCCTGCAGCTTGAGATAAGACCTTTGGCGGGTGTCTCTCCTATCGCTCCTTCAAGTGGGTGTGGGGGGACACCAGTGAGACCTGGTGCCGGCAGAACCTGGGCGCAGTAACAGACACAAGATGGGCTCCAAGTACCCTCGGTCCCTCCGCTTCTGCCTGCCCCTGTGGGCCTTCATGCTGCAGGTGGCTTTCATTCTCCTCTTCACTTTTTTCATCTCCTATGATGCTCCCTCGGTGGATCACAAGTTCATGGTGTTGTATCAAGGTGAGGGGCCTGGGGAAGTGGTCTGGGGCTCTCTAAGGGCACAGGGGCTCCTTTATACAGCATTCCCATTGGTTACACGGAGACAGTGTGGGCGGGGCTCCAGGAAGACCCTGGATTTCTCTCTTCCATAAGCTTCACCTAGATCTCTGGGTACAGAGCAGAGCACCTGCGTGTCTGTGATCCTGAATTCCCTGTGCAAATGGTCTTCCCTTTTCTGCCCCCCCCCCTTCTCTCTCCTTTGTGGCAATGACTGTCATGTTGTGTTGTCTTGTGAGGTGTCTCCCGTATGCCTTTCTTTAAAAAAAAAAAAAAAAAAAAGAAAAAGAAAAAGAGCCGGGCGTGGTGTTGCACGCCTTTAATCCCAGCACTCGGGAGGCAGAGACAGGTGGATCGCTGTGAGTTCGAGGCCAGCCTGGTCTACAAAGTGAGTCCAGGATGGCCAAGGCTACACAGAGAAACCCTGTCTCGAAAAACCAAAAAAAAAGGTTATTTAAAAAATGTTTTTATTTAGGTGCATGTGTCTGTGTGTACGTACATATGAATGTAGACACTCTTGGGGGCCAGATGCACCACATGCCCCGGGAACTGGAGTTATAATAGTGAGCCACCCATCATGGGATGCTAGGAATCAAACGCCGGTCCTCTGCAAGAAAGAGCCCCTGGACCGCCTCTCCAGCTGGCTCTTTTCTATACTCCATTTGCCCTGTTCCTTGCCCCCTCTCCAAGGCTGGAAAGCCTGCTTTGGATGTAAATTTAGAGCTAGAAAGAATGGCTGCAGGGGAGTGGAGAGAGAGGGTTATTTTACGTGTGGCTGTAATGAGTGAAAGTGACTCAAACAAGTCACACGTCCACTGTGGTGTGTGTTTGCTTCTGCACAAATGCACAGAACATCCCGACACGTCGGAAGCCTCTCCTCTCCCAGGCTGACAGGGTGCTCATGATAAACAGAGATGCTCCTGGAGGAGTGTCTCAGAGACAGAGCTGCGGCCCAAGCCTGGCTGAGTGGCGGCTTGGTCCTCTGTGATGTGAGCTGACCAGTTAGCTGGAGGCATAGGAGGTCATCCCGAGGCTCCTGGCAGTTGTAATTCCTTTTCTTTGTGCCTGTGTGGTTTTGTTTTTGTTTTTGTTTTAAGATTTATTTATTGAGGGGGCTGGAGAGATGGCTCAGCGGTTAAGAACACTGATTGCTCCTCCAGAGGTCCTGAGTTCAATTCCCAGCAACCACATGGTGGCTCACAACCATCTATAATGTGATCTGATGCCCTCTTCTGGCCTGCAGGTGTACATGCAGACAGAGCACAGTATACATAACAATAAAAAAAACTTTAGAAAAAGAAAGATTTATTTATTGATTGTGTATACAATGTTCCACCTGTATGCCTGCCTGCCCACTGGAAGAGGATGCCAGATCTCTCTTTCTCTCTCTCTCTCTCTCTCTCTCTCTCTCTCTCTCTCTCTCTCTTTTAAATTCTTTTGATTTTACCGAGACAGGGTTTCTCTGTGTAGCCTTGTTTGTCCTGGACTTGCTCTGTAGACCAGGCTGGCCTCGAACTCACTGCAATCCGCCTGCCTTTGACTCCCTGAGTGCTGGGATTAAAAGCCCAGCTTTCCACCAAACTCATTTGTAACTCCAGCTTTTAAGGCATTTAATGCCCACTTCTGGCCTCTTTGTAACCCCCCCAAATAATAATGATAATAATAATAATAATAACAACAACAACAATAATAATTTTATTATTGTAATTAAATAAATAAAAAGGATTCAAAGATTTACCATAATCTTAGCACTCGTGAGGCAGGTGGATCTCTGAGAGTTTGAGGCTAGCCTGGTCTACAAAGAGAGTTCCAGGACAACCAGGGCTGCTACACAGAAAAGCACTGTCTTTAAAGAGTCAAAAATAAAATAAAGTAAAATAACTAACATGTATTAGCATGTATAGAAAGATAAGAATCATCAGCTTTTAGATTAAAAACAAAACAAAGCAAGACTGGAGGTGCTGATGTTCTCTTCCACCAACCTGTAGGGACCACCTTGAGCCTCTTCAAGGAACATGTTTCTTCTTCTGCTGCTGCTCATGTCTGGGTGACAAAATTTATCACCAAACTCCAGGCATGTAACTGGACTACAGCCGTGCATGTTATTTTCTATTGCTGGGGTGAAACGTCACGACGAAGGCAACTTATGAATGAAAACGTTTGATGGGTCTACAGCTCCAGATGCTTAGAGTCCATGTGGGTGGAGCGAGGCCATGGAGGCAGGAAGAGCTGAGCGCTCACATCTCAGAGGCAGGAGGCCGAGAGTACACTGAGGATGGGAGGAGGCTTTTCAAGTCCCAGAGCCTGACCCTATAACACACCTCCTCCAGCATTCTCGAACAGTAACAGGTCGGCTGGGTGGTGGTGGCGGACGCCTTTAATCCCAGCACTTAGGAGGCAGAGGCAGGCGGGTTGCAGTGAGTTCGAGGCCAGCCTGGTCTACAAAGAGTCCAGGACAGCCAAGGCTACACAGAGAAACCCTGTCTCAAAAACAAACAAACAAACAAAACAAACAAACAAAAAGTAACACGTCCAGCAAAGGACCAACTACTCAAACACATG
This sequence comes from Acomys russatus, assembly GCF_903995435.1. Lineage (NCBI taxonomy): Eukaryota > Metazoa > Chordata > Mammalia > Rodentia > Muridae > Acomys > Acomys russatus. The sequence goes on from NC_067165.1 coordinate 28,963,375, forward strand.
AGCATGTGGAGACTGTTCTGATTCAAACCACCACATTGTGCCAGTTCTTAAGGTAAAAAACACAAAAACAAGGGGCTGGAGAGTTGGCTCAGAGGTTAAGGGCACTGACTGCTCTTCCAGAGGTCCTGAGTTCAATTCCCAGCAACTACATGGTGGCTCAAAACCATCTATAATGAGATCTGGTGCCCTCTGGTATACAAAATAAATACGTAAATAAATAAATCATTTTTAAAAACCCACAAAAACAGAGGCCAGGCTTGGTGTAAAATGAACAATGTTATGTTTTTTCTGGGTGGAGATGTCAGTGAGATGCTTAAGGGAAGCAGGATCTATCAGTCACCTATAGCCGTGTAACAAACATCCCCAACTTTAAGTGCCTTAAAGAAGCAAGCATGTCAAGCCAGGCAGTGGTGGCACACACCTTTAATCCCAGCAGAGGCGGGTGGATCTCTGAGTTCGAGGCCAGCCTGGTCTACATAATGAGTTCCAGGACAGCCAGGGCTACACAGAGAGACTCTGTCTCAAAAAAGCAAAAGCAACCATTCACTTACCCATGACCATGATTCTGTGGCTCAGCGAGCGGGCAGTTTCACTTAGGGTCACTCACCTATCCTAAACCTATAAGTTTAACTGGGCCAAGATGGCTTCACCTGCCCTCACTTCCCCGTGGCAAGCAGTTGGTGCTGGTTGGGAGCATCAGGCCAGCCTAGACAACAGGGTGGAGGGAGGTATTTGTACAATGTCTACTGATGCCCCATTGTCTAAAGGTAATTACAAGGCCGAGCTCACGTGGGCGCGACCTACATCCAGAGGCATGTTCTACTGGGGGCCATTACCAGAGCAGTTTACCACAGACGGCCCATCCTAGGGCTGCCGAACTGGGGAGCTATCTCTTGGGACCCTTGCTTCATAAGGTACCCATTGGCCTGGGGTGGGGGGGAAGGAAAAGGGTTATGGGAAAACAGGAGGGGTTTCCCAGGGATGAGTGAGTGCCCCACACCTGGTGCCTTCATCTCAGGGAAAGCTCTATTTCTATGGTGATGGTAGGGTGGGAGGGAGCAGAGACTCTGGGGAAGGGGGCGGTGCATAGTGCTGTGGCTCCCCCAAGGCTGTCAGGAGGGGGCTAGAGTGGGTGGGCAGGACCAGAACGGGGGGGGGGGGGGGAGGGGAAGTGGTCTGTGTGGACAAATTTAAGGGCTGAGCTGTAGTTATCTAAATGCATAGGCACAGAGAGGGAACTGTCATTAAAGTAATGCATCTAACGGACAGCAGGCTCCATACATTAATGTACGGTGCTCTGGTCACAGCACCATTGCAGAAGCCAATGGGCAGGGGTCACTAGCCATTTTACAGGTTTGGGGGCTAAGACACACAGTAGGCCTTAGGCGTGACAGGCAAGCTCGGGGGTCCGATGTGGTGAAGACGAACAGTGAGATGCTCGTGCTGAGCTAGAACTGAGGGGACCGAGGGAAAAGCAAGAGGGTGCGGAGTTCGAATCGCTTTGTCATCGTTTACCAGCTGTGTGACCTGCACTGGTCACAGCGGCCCTCTGTGCCTGCCTTCCTCCATCTGTAAAATAGGAAAGATAAGTGGTGATTGTCTCAGACTGTGAAGTTAAGAAGTGGGTTCTGAAGCCAGGTGTGGGGTCCCAGCCCTCGGAGTCAGAGGTGGGCGGATCGCTGTAAATTCGAGGCCAGGCTGGTCTACAAAGTGAGTGCAGGCCAGCCAAGGCTACACAGAGAAAACTCTGTCTCGAAAAACTAATAATAGCAACAGCAACAACAACAATAATAATAATAATAATAAATAAAAATAGAAATAAGTGGGTCCTGGCATGAGGATGGTAGGGACTGCCTCCCATGCTTCGTGCCTGGCTGCTCTGCTTTGAGGAAGACTCTCTGCTCCAAGGTAGACAGAGAAACTCCTCCTCCACCCATCCTTTCAACTCCTTATCAAATTCCAAACACCTTGCAGTCCACTAGTTTATCAGCCCTGGCTGGTGTGGTGCCGAATAGCTCTGAGGGGCTGAGGCTGACGCCCATAGAGGTGTCTCTGAGCGGGACTCAGGCCTGGGTTTGGGTGTGGGAAGAGCTGGGAGTGAGGCCAGAGAAGAGTGAGTCTGAGCCTGGAGCCTCAGGAGGCTGGAGAAGAAAAGGGAAAAGCCGAGGGCGGGGGTGGGGGCGGGGGCGGGGAGGGCGCCTGAAGCCAGATGTTATCGCTAAAGAGCTGCACAGGTTCCTGAAACAGCTGCCTGCAAACTGGCACGCTAAGTCTCCTCTTCCAGCCTAAGGCACCAGTTTCTTCCTCAGGGACCCTAGGAGGCCTCCCCCACACCTGGAACTGACGACAGCTGGACCAGGAAACGCCTCCCCCAACCCCTGATCCTCTCACTTTCTGACCATCAGGCTCCACTCCGCCCTCTTCCTCTCTCCCGTCCCTTAACTCCTTCTTTAGAGACTATCAGGCCCAACCCTATAGTTTCCAGAGAGGGAAACTCAGGTCCTTTAGTATGATGAGGCACAAAGCAGAGCAGTGTGTTGTTGTGTTATGTGACCCTGAGAGAAAGTCACTGAGCTCGCTCTGGTGCTCCCTCGCTCCTTGCTGCAAAGTGGCAGGCAGGTTGTATTTAAGAACAGTGTGCAACCAAAGGCTGAACTGTACCCCGAGGGTGGGGGGTGGGGGGTGCATCGGACCCTCATACAGGTATTTACTGCTTGGCTCTTTTTTTTTTTTTTCCCCCGGGTTTTCGAGACAGGGTCTCTCTCTGTGTGTATCCTTGACTGTCCTAGACTCACTTTGTAGACCAGGCTGGCCTCGAACTCCCAAGTGCTGGGATTAAAGGCATGCACCACCACCTCCCTGCTCCTGCTTGGCTCCTGCGGAGTTTGAACCACTCCAAAAGGATGTGCAAAGGATGCCACGTCCCTCCCCTCACCCTGTAGTCTTGCTAAGGAGATGAGCTGGAGAAAGAGAGAAGGTACAACCTCCCCTTAAGGCACTAGATCCCGGGGCAGGCTTTAATCCTTGGCCCCCTCCTGCATCCCAGGGATGTCATCACCCACTGAAGGCCTATGTCCAACACTGTGTGTGTGTGTGTGTGTGTGTGTGTGTGTGTGTGTGTGTGTGTGTGTGTGCTCTACAATGGAAGTGCCCGTCAGTGGCCTCTGACACCAAAGGAACTTTGCAGTAATGTGAGTGTCCACCTTGTATGGGATAGGTGTTCTCCCGCCGACCGAGGACAAAATGAGCTGCTTCAAACTAAATTAAAGTATAAATGTAGCCTTATTGGGGGCAGCTCTTGGGCAGGCTCCCCAACCTTACAGGAGGGGGGGTCTGTGAAGTCAAGGTGCAGAGGGAGACAGAAAAAGGTGGGGGCAGAGTGAGAGATCGCCATCCTGTCACACCTGGCTAACAGTATGCAGAGCCAAGACTGAGACCTGAGGCAGGGGGTTTCCTCCTGTGGTGATTAATGTAAATAGCTCTCTCCTCATGGCAGGCCCTGGAGAAACAGTTTCAACAGTGCCTCCTCCATCCCATTGGCCTGAGACCCCTCAGAGATCACTTAGGAACATCTCACCGCGCATAGAGAGTGGGGAAATCCGTCTCACCAGAAATTCCACTCTTTGGCATTCTGTTGGCTGGGATTTGGGAAAGAAACTGCCCAAAGTGCAATTAATCAGGTTGTCATGTGGCTGAGGCCTCTTTCACACAGAAGGCTGGAGTGGCCGGCACACCATTTATACTGTGGTTACCGTAGTAACTGCCATCAGGTGTGCTGATACCATAGCGGGTGGGTCAGTTTGTCAGAATGAAAATGAGGGCACGGTTGAGAAGGTTTTGGTGGTGGTTGTGGTGGTTTGGGTTTTTTTGAGACAGGGTTTCTCTGTGTAGCCCTGGCTGTCTTGGAACCCATTTTGTAGACCAGGCTGGCCTGACTTGAATTCTCAGAGACCCTCCCTCCTCTGCCTCCTGAGAGCGCTTGGGATTACAGGCATGCGCCGCCACCGAGACCACCAGGAGGAGGAGGTTTATGGTGTAGCCATGAGGATGAGTACAGCCAGAGGCAGTAGCAAGGGTCCAGACGGAACCAGGCTACACGAGAAAAGAGAGATGGGAAGAGGAAGAGAGGACAGAGTGGGGCAAGCCAGGAGTGAACCAAAAGGACCAAACAACAACAACCACCAAAAACAAAACAAAACAAAACAAAACAAAAAAACAAAAACAAAAACAAGAGAGGGAGACCAGAGAGCGGGAGCACACAGGAGCAAGAGAGCGGGAGCAAGCATGTGACCAAAATGTCAAGGTTGTATAGGAAAAAGAAACTGGGGGAAGGGAAGAGAAGCTCCGTAGGTTGGAGAAGTTTAGGGCAAGAGGCAGGGATGAAGTGAGCAGAGAGGAGCCGGAAGTACTGAGTGAGCCTGAGGCCACTGTGCACTTTGGTGTGCTATTTGTTAGCCATTTGTCCTGGGTTTCTTGGGAACCTGACAGTTTGGGTCCTTGAAGGGCTTGCGTCCTTTGCTGCTCAGAGCATGCGCGGAGATTGGCTTTGACAGAGGAAGCCGAGTATGGTGGCACACGCCTATAATCCCAGCACTCGGGAGGCAGAGGCAGGCGGATTGCTGTGAGTTTGAGGCCAGCCTGATCTACACAGTGAGTCCAGGACATCCAAGGCTAAACAAAGAAACCCTGTCTTGAAAAACAAAAACAAACAAACAAACAAAAAGGAGTGTATTTATTATGTATATAGTGCTCTGCCTGCATGTACACCTGCAGGCCAGAAGAGGGCACCAGATCTCATTACAAATGGTTGTGAGCCACCATGTGGTTGTTAGGAATCGAACTCAGGACCTTTGGAAGAGTAGCCAGTGCTCTTAACCTCTGAGCCATCTCTCCGGCTTCTGACTAAGTTCTCTTAAATGATCTCAGATGTCCCATCCGGTGACCACTCAGGACAACTCTCACCCCTTCTGTCTTTGTCTCGACCCCTCCCCTCTGACAGTCCTCCAGGATTTGACCCTTGTGGCAGCCTTGGGCTTCGCCTTCCTTTCCTCATCTTTACGGAGACATGGCTGGAGCAGTGTGGCCTTCAACCTCTTCCTCTTGGTCCTTGGGGTGCAGGGGACAATCTTGCTGAATCATTTCCTGAGCCGGCTCTCCCAGTGGAATGTCAAGAGCAAGCTCGATTTGCGCAGGTAACTGAAAGCAACTGGTCATGTGGGTGCTTAGAATGTGGAGAGGGAAGGTTCTAGAAAAGCATGGCGTCTCTCTCCTTCTAGCTGGACATGGTGGCACACTGTCACTCCAGTGACTGAGAAGTAGAGGCAGAAAGATCAGAAGTTCAAGGTTACCCTCTGCTAAGTAGTGAGCTGGAGGCTAGCCTGAGCTACTAGACACACAGTCTTGAAAAACAATTTTTTTTTTTTTTTTTGGTTTTTCGAGACAGGGTTTCTCTGTGTAGCCTTGGCCATCCTGGACTTACTTTGTAGACCAGGCTGGCCTCGAACTCACAGCGATCTGCCTGCCTCTGCCTCCCGAGTGCTGGGATTAAAGGCATGCACCACCACGCCCGGCTGAAAAACAATTTTTTCAAAAAAACGATTTAGAGCCACTGCCTGTGGGGATTGGATACCCCTTGGGTTGTGTCAAAGAACACCCTGGGCATTCTGACAGCAGAGGCCCTTGGCTGGGGTCTGTTTAAGGTCACACAGAGGTTTTTAGCCTTTGGCACACAGGCAGACTGGAACAGGGGCGGTTCAGGACTGCTCCCCTGTGATGTCCGCAGGGACCTGTTGTCTCTCCCTGCCACCCAGCTGCCATGCTACTAAAACCCATCTGGATCCTTCCAGCTGTGACTTAGCTGGCAATGGTTCTGCAGGTTTGTACAGTGGCACCCATCTGCCTGTGGGCTTTGCCTGCCCTGCTCCTTGGCCTGACTCAAACGTGTACTCCTTGGCTTGGTACCAAATGGGTTCTAAATGAATCCATGTAGGGCAGAGGCCTTCAGGATTCCTCACACAGTAAGGACTTGGTAAATGCTCATGGGAATAAAAAATGAAGACAAGGAGGCTGGAGAGGTGGCTCAGTGGTTAAAAGCACTGTCTGCTCTTCCAAAGGACCAGGGTTCAATTCCCAGCCACCACATGGCAGCTCACAACTGTTTATAATACCAGTTCCAATGGCAACACCCTCACACTAAAATAAAAGTAAATAAATTATTTTTTTTAAATGAAGACAAAAGGATTCTTCAGTGAGTGAGTTCTACCACCTGGCACACCTGGTGTAAGGGATAAAAAAACCAGAACCTTGCAAATGCTAGGCAAGCCCTGTGCCACTGAGCTCCATCCCCAACCATTGGTGATTTGGGCTTTTGGTTTTGTTTGTTTGTTTATTTTGGTTTTTGAGACAGGGTTTCTCTGTGTGGCCCTGGCTGTCCTGGACTCCCTTTGTAGACCAGGCTGACCTCAAACTCACAGTGACCCACCTGCCTCTGCCTCCCCCGTGCTGGGATTAAAGGCGTGCGCCACCACCCTGGGCTACTGTTGGTGATTTTATTTGTTCTTTTGGGAAATGGGCTCAGGTAACCCAGACAGGACAGCCTTGAATTTCTGATTCTCCTGCCTCAACCTTCTGAGAACAGAGTTTACAGGCATTCAGGCACTGTCATACTTGGTATATATATGGTTCTGCAGATCACACTCAGGGCTTTGTGTATATGAGGCAAGCACTGTGCCAGCTAGGCCACGCCTAGGTTCCATGGATGTATTTATTTTATTTTATTATTTATTTATTTATTTATTTTTGGGTTTTGAGACAGGGTTTCTCTGTGTAGCCTTGCCTATCCTAGACTCACTTTGTAGACCAGGCTGGCCTCAAACTTCCAGAGATGCCCCTGCCTCTGCTTCCTGAGTGCTGGGATTACAGACGAGTGCCACCATGCCCGGCGCTTCATGTTTCTTATCAGCAGGTAGTGGCTGTCTTTCCAGCTCCATGCTCTCTTGTACACAGTGAGGGACTGAGTGGTAACTTAGCACCATCCTATGGAGGACTGACTTTTAACCTCGGGCATCTCACCAGCCTCTCACCAGCATCTGGATGCCAGTATCATTAAATCTCTAGGGAGGAGAGGCTTCAAGGGAAAGCTCAGTGCCACCTCCCCCAGGAAGCCCTCCATGCGAAGTCCAGTAGGCCCAGCTCTCTCAGGGATCTATGTGTCTCCCCAGCCAAACCAGAAGCACTTTGAAAAAGAAAAATTTTTTTTCTCTACCCAAACTCCCACACTGAGCCTGCACCTTTGTCCAGGGGAGGAAAGATTTGACAGTCTTCACAATGGTATCCTCTACCCACAAGTCCCCTCTTCAAGTGCCTGACAGTCTTTGTGTTATATACACATAGGCAAAGATGTCCTTCTAACCCCTGTCATAGCTCTGGGATTCTTATTTTACAGGTGGAAGCTCTGTTTGACTAAGCAGCTGCTTGGGGTGGTAGAGCTGCGATAGAAAGCTAGGGCTTAAGCCGGGTGTGGTGGTGCACGCCTTTAATCCCAGCACTCGGGAGGCAGAGGCAGGCGGATCGCTGTGAGTTCGAGGCCAGCCTGGTCTACAAAGCGAGTCCATGATGGCCAAGGCTACACAGAGAAACCCTGTCTCGAAAAACCAAAAAAAAAAAAAAAAAAAAAAAAAAAAAGAAAGCTAGGGCTTAAGCTACTTCCAAACTTCCCGATCTAGTCTCCCCCACAAGGAGAGAACCTAGGACGGTGGTGGGCCAGCAGGTGCAGAGCGCCCCCTGTTGGGCATCTGAGGGTGGTGACATCAGAAAAGAAGCCTGGGGTTAGGGGTGGGATTCAGGGAGCCCTTGTCCCAAGGGAAGAAGAAGGCACTTTGAATCCTTTGTAGGGGAGGCTCGGAGCCTCTGAGCTTCCCTGTACAGTGGGTGTGTGTGCAAAGAAAACTCAGATCACAGGTGCTGCCTTGGGGAGGGACTGGGCAGGAGAGTCATCCTGTCCCACCCCACACCTCTGAGGCAGTGGCCCTCCTGTGGTTGCACCTGAGACTACACTTCCTCATGTTCCTTTTCTCTCACTCCCCTCTCCCCCTGTCTCTCCCTCCCCCTCCTCTTCCTTCTCCCCCTCCCTCCCTTCCCCTTCCCCTCCCCCTCCCTCCCCCTTTCCCTCTCTCCCTCTCTCCCCCTCCTCTTCCTTCCCCTTCTCCTCCCCTCCCTCCCCCTCCCCGTCTCTCCCTCTCTCCCTCCTCCTCTTCCTTCTCCCCTCCCTCCCTTCCCCTTCCCCTCCCCCCTCCCTCCCCTCTCCCTGTCTCTTCCCTCCTCTGGTGGTCCTCTTCCTTCTTCCCCTCCCTCCCTTCCCCTTCCCCTCCCCCTCCCTCCCCCTCTCTCCCTCTCTCCCCCTCCTCTTCCTTCTTCCCCTCCTTCCCCTTCTCACTCTCTTCCTCTCTTTCCCTCCCTCCCTTCCCCTCCCCTCTCCCTCCCAGCATCCAGATAGCTACCCTGAGCACCACCCCTATGCTCATCTCAGCGGGGGCTGTCCTGGGAAAGGTCAACTTGGTGCAGCTGTCTGTGATGATGCTGATGGAGGCCTTGGCCTTTGGTGCCCTCAGGTTTGCTGACAAGGAGATCTTCAACGTGAGTCTGGGGCTGTGAGGGGGATCTTGGAGATGGTGGGAAGGTAGGACACGGTGGGCCCACCTTGAGGAAGTTTTGGGGTTTGAAAATGAAGGCAGGACCCGAGTGGAGCTGCAAGTGGTTAGACACTATGGATGGTTAAACACAGCAAGTGAAGGCCTGGAGCATCACATGGTTATTATGGGATGCGTAAGATAAGTTCCCAGCATATATTAATCAGGGGTCTCTAGAGAACCAGAATTGATAGAATAAATAAATAAATATATATATATATATATACATATATGTGTGTATATATACATGTATATATTTGTGTGTGTGTATGTATGTATAAAAAACACACACACACATGGGATTTATTAGAGTAGACACACTAGTCCAACAATGGCTGTTTTCCCAATGGAAAGTCCAAGAATCCACTAGTTGTTCAGCCCATGAGGCTGGATGTCTCAGCTGGTCTTCAGTACCCAATCACTACCCCCACCTGCCCCTACGTCCTTTACTCCAGAAGGAGTGGCCCAGATTTAAGGTGGATTTTCCCACTCCAAAGATTGAGGCTTAAGGTGGCTCTTCCCACTTCAATGATTCTGCCTTAAAAAATTGCTCACGGGAGCACCCAGCCTCTTGGGGTTCAGCTAATTCCAGATGTTGTCGACAACCAAGAGTAGTCATGCAGAGTCACCTTGGCAGTGGTCCAGAGAGGTACATGGCGACTGCCTTTTCTTTCTTTCTTTCTTTCTTTCTTTCTTTTTTTTTTTATGGTTTGTTTTTGTTTTATTGAGACAGAGTCTCACTCTGAAGCCCTGGCCAGGCTGGAACCTTCCATGTAGACCAGGCTAGCCTCAAATTCACCAAGAAATCCACCTGTTTCTGTCTCCAGAGGACTGGGGTCAGAGGCATGCACCACCAAGGCCCGCCCTCATGTCTTCCTTTAAAGCAGTCATTTTATGTCAGCTCAGGGTCAGTATAACCTTCCTGCTGCGAGGCGAGGCGCTGTTGGAAGCTGAGGTTTTAAGCCAGCTGTAATGGTGCCAGTGGTCCAAATGGCACTGGATGTGCTGTCAGAGACGGGGGTGTGTACCCTAGCTCTGGCCCCAGCAGAGTCCCCATGATACCCATTACAATAACTTCACCCCAGCCTCTTCATTTGTTTCGGGTGGGTGGCGCTACGGCCTCAGAGGTCCGGGGAGGACGCGTATTAAATCCCCTGATATGCCACAGAGCTTCACAATGACAGGAGTGTTGTGGGCTGAAGAGATGGCTCAGTGTGGAAGAGTGGGGCTAATCAAGCGTGAGGATCTGAGTTCAAATCCTCAGCACTGTTTAAAAACCTAGGCGCAGTTGAGGATGTGCCATAACCGCCAGCACTGTTGCTGGGGTGTGCTGCCTGCCATGTTGGCTCCAGGCTCAGTGGGAGACTCTGCCTATTTGCAAGAATCTGTACACGTACATGCATATACCACCCCCCCCCACACACACACAAATCATACATCAAAGGAAGAGAGACTTAATTACGGCTTCATTACTGTGACAAATACCCTGACCAAAGCAGCTAGGGGAGGGAAGGGCTTATGTCAGTTTATAGCTTCCAGCCTCTCACATAAGGAAATTAGGGCAGGATGTCAAGGCGGGAACCAAAGCAGACGCCATGGATGCTTACTGGCTTTCTCAGTTTGCTTTCTTTCTTTCTTTTTTGTTTTGTTTGTTTGTTTTTTTGAGAGACAGGGTCTCTCTGTGTTGCTTTGGCTGTCCTGGACTCACTCTGTAGACTAGGGCTGGCCTCGAACTCACAGCAATCCGCCTGCCTCTGCCTTCCGAGTGCTGGGATTACAGGAATTGCGTCACCTCTGCTTTCTTATATAACTCATGGCCACCTGCGCAGGTACCACATCGATTTATATCATCTGCGTCCTCTCCCTCATCACATCTCAACCCACCACCCACCCCCCCACACACACACACATACCATGGTTCCTTTATATTTTTTTGGTTTCTCCAATCACTCTATGCTGTATACTCCGCTCTGAAGTTTTGAATCTAGGAACCAAAAGTAGTAAGTATACCATGGTCCTTGCCAAACGATTCAAAGACATAACATACGGCAAAGGGGACTAAGGAACAATACAAAATTAGCATCAGTGGGGAGTGGGTGAAGAGCCCATCAATTCCGAGTAGTTTTGGAAGACCTTGAAAGCAGCCTTTACTCCAAACCCACTAAGGATAAGGCCTAAGGCTTATTAGATTAACTATGCATAGCTGGGTGGTGGTGGTGGCGGTGGTGGTGGTGGCAGGGGTGGGGGGATAGTTGGGGGTGGAGGGTGGGTGGAGGCTGTGTCACTTGTCACTCCAGGCCTAGCTGTCCCTGAGCTCCTCTGAGGGGGGAGCCAGCTGACTGGGCTGAGTAAACTCTGAACACCAGGTCAGAGTTCAAGTCATGCCTCTCATGGAAAGCCCAGCACTGCCTCAGGGCAGCAGCAGGGCTGACCCCTTTGCCCAGGACTGAGCTGCTCAACCAAACTACTGTGTTCTGTTGTAGATGGAAGAACACACGATCATGATGCACGGGCACGTGTTTGGGGCCTATTTTGGGCTGCTTGTGGCTTGGTGCCTCTCCAGGTCTCTGCCCAAGGGAGTGGATGAGAAAGCCCAGACAGAGAAAATCCAGATGGCCACAAGCTCCAGTCTGTTCGCCATGCTGGGTGAGGACAAGAGGGCTGGGCAGTCTCTTGCCTGGACAGAGTGGTGACACTCTCACTACACAAGCCCTGCTGAGAGATCTTCCCTTGGCCTCTGATCCCTTCCGTAAAGGTCCCTCTCTTTCTAATAATGTTGTTGGCCTCTTATAGCTTTGGATTAAGCCTTTCATTTTAGGGAACTTCTCTTCAATAGTATTTGGTGGAGATTTGGGTATGGCGATGGTGGTATGCCCCTGGACTTCAGTGCTCAGGAAGCAGAGGCCGGAGGATTGAAAGTTCAGAGAGGCTCAGTACATTTGGCTTTAAATAAGCTTACCCAATATTTTTTTGTCTCTAACGGAAAAGAAGATGAGCAAGGAAAAAGTATGAGGAAAAGCAAGGATTAAGACAAAGAACTGCAGGGCCGGGTGTGGTGGCGCATGCCTTTAATCCCAGCACTTGGGAGGCAGAGGCAGGCAGATCGCTGTGAGTTCAAGGCCAGCCTGGTCTACAGAGCAAGTCCAGGATAGCCAAGGCTACACAGAGAGACCCTGTCTCAAATAACCAAAAACCAAAAAACCAAAAAAAAAGAAAAAAAGATAAAGAACTGTAGGGAAGAGCTGGAGAGATGGCTTGCTGGTCAGAGCACTGGCTGCTCTTGCATGGGACCTAGATTTACTCCCTGCACCCACATGGTAGCTCACAACCGCCTATAACTCCAGTTCCAGAGGACCCTATGGCCTCTTTTGGCAGCAAGCATGCATATGTGCATAGATATAACTTATGTATGTATGTATGTATGTATGTATGTATATACATATACTTTTTCTTGGATTTTTTTTTTTTTTTTTTTTTTTTTTTTGAGACTGGGTTTCTGTGTAGCCTTGGCTGTCCTGGACTCACTTTGTAGACCACGCTAACCTCGAACTCAGAGATCTGCCTGCCTCTGTCTCTCAAGTACTGGGATGAAAGGTGTTCACCACCACGCCCAGCTGCATAAATATATTTTTTAAAGATTATACCTTCTAAGAAATATAGGGAGTTATGGGCCAGCAAGATGGCTCAGTGGATAAAGATTCTTGACACCAAAACTGATAACCTGAGTTCATCCTTGTGACACATGGCAGGAGGAAGAAGAACTTTGTTCTGAGACAATGTCATATAATTGCCTAGGCTAGGCTGTAGGGCACTATGTAGCCCAGGCTGGCTTTAGCTTATTGTAACTTTTCTACTTCTGCCTCCTAAGAATTGAGGTAACAGGTCTGAGCCACCACACACACACCTGCCCTGCATTAAAAAAAAAAAAAAAAATTTTAGCAAAGCAAGGACAGCCAAGGCTACAGAGAGAAACCCTGTCTCAACCCCCCCCCCCTCAAAAGGGCAGGAGAGATGGCTCAGCTGTTAAGAGCACTGTCTACTTTTGCAGAGGTCCTGAGTTCAATTCCCAACAACCACACGGTGGCTCACAACCATCTATAATGAGATCTGGTGCCCTCTTCTGGCCTGCAGGCAGAATACTATATAAATAATAGGCATTTAAAAAGAAAAAAAGAAAGACTTAGATTTGTGTGTGACTTCTTTGCCTGCACGCATGTATGTGCATCATGTGTGTGCCTTTTGGATGCCCTAGAACTGGAGTTTCAGATGGTTGTACATCACCATGTGGGTGCTGGGAGAAAAATCCAGGTCTTCTGTAAGGGCAGCCAGTGCTCTTAACCACTGCAGCATCTCTCCAGCCTCTGCCTCACACTTTAAAAGGAGCGTTTGGCCACCAAAGACCAGAGTGAGACCTGGCCTTTGAAGATTTGAGTGCTTGGTCTGGCAAATTTTCCACCAACCTGAGCCTTCAGACGGGAGGAGGTGACCAGCCTCCCTTGCTAGCTTCAGGCCTTTCCTGTCACCCTGGGAGACTGCCAATCCCCTACCCCCCCTTTCCCCCCCCCAATATGGCATAGTCCTGGCTAATGGCCCTCTGCCCTCCAGGCACCCTCTTCTTGTGGATATTCTGGCCGAGTTTCAACTCTGCTCTCCTGGATGGGACAAATGAGAAGAACTACTCTGTATTCAACACCTACTGCGCTCTTGCAGTCAGCACAGTGACAGCCACTGCTATGTCAGCCCTGACTCACCCCCAAGGGAAGATCAACATGGTGAGGAGCGAGAAGGCTGCCTCCTGGGCAGGATGCGTGTCTCTGCGCCTAACACACATGCTTGTGGCTCTCCCGCAGGGCCAGGCTATGGGTGAGAAACGCTTCTGTGAGAGGGACCTTCCATGTCTGCCCTGTAGGGAGGATACAGGAGACTGGACAGGCTGTCTGGGGTCTGGTGTGTGGGTTTAAATCAATCTGTGTTAATATCACACAGACGGGACAGTGGGCCCTGATTCTGTTAGTTGTTGAAGGCAGCCACGCTGAGCAACAGTCAGCAGAGCAAAAATTAGCCTGCCATTTTTCTTCCCTCAAGAAATTTCGCTGGCCAGTGTTGGCGCAGCCTTTAATCCCAGTACTGGGGAGGCAAAGGCAGATGGATCTCTGTGAGTTCAAGGTCAACCTGGTCTACAGAATGAGTGCCAGGACTGCATAGAAAAACCATGTCTCAAAAAAACAAAAACAAAAACAAAAACAAAAAACCCCCAAAAGATAGGTAATACATGAGCATACAGGGACAGTGCTTAATATGGAATGGGTGCTAGTACTGCTACACTGGGGGACACTTTGTGGAGAGGAGAAAGACAAAAGTCAGGCTCAGCCACCCAGAGGCGCTCGGAAGAGATGACAGATGGGGTAGGAACAGGGGTGGGGTGGATTTGAGGGGAGCCTGGCTCCCAGCACAGTGTAATGACTAGGGGAGGTTGATGTGTCCACAAGTGAACTTGGTGGTGACAGGAATTATAGAGGCAGACAAAGCAGGGTCGCTTAGGAAGGCTAAGAGGTAGGAGTCAGGTGAAAGCCCAGAGCTCTAAGGCCCAGAATTGAGGGGTCAGAGAAGGCAAGTGTCCTCTGCTTCTGCTGGACGGAGGATAATAGTGGAGATGTGACCCAGGAGCCAGGGACAGCGTCACAGGGGCCTAAGCAGCAAGTAGCTAGTGCCAATGAACATGGTAACAGTGGCTTCTGAGCCCAGGCTAAGGTCTGACTCAGTGCTCACGAGAACTCTAGTGCTGTGCTGTGATAACGCACTCCATTATAGGAGCTCTGAGGTCCTCTTCTGGGCTCTACAGCACTAGCCATGCATATAGTGCAGAAACATATGCAGTAAAACACCCATAAAGAAACATACAAATAAATAAATCTTTTTAAAGTTAAAAAAAAAAAAGGAAGCTGGTAGTGCATGCCTTTAATCTCAGCACTCAGGAGGCAGAGGCAGGAAGATCACTGTGAGTTCAAGGCCAGCCTGGTCTACAATGCAAGTCTAGGACAGTCAAGGCTACACAGAGAAACCCTGTCTTGAAAACAAACAAACAAAAAAAAAAAAAAAAAAAAAAAAAAAAAAAAAGAAAAAAGAAAGAAAGAAAAGAAAAGATGGGGGCTGGAGAGATTTCTCAGTGGTTAAGAGCAATGGCTGCTTTTCCACAGGTCCTGAGTTCAAGTCCCAGCAACCACACGGAGGCTCACAACCATCTGTAATGGGATCTGATGCTCTCTTCTAGTGTGCAAGAAGGCAGAGCACTCATGTATATAAAGTACATAAATAAATACATCTTTAAAAAAAAAAGACAAGAAATAGCTGGGTGGTGGTGACACACAAATTTAATCCCAGCACTGGGGAGGCAGAGGTAGGTAGATCTCTGAGTTCGAGGCCAGCCTGATTTACAGAGTGTTCCAGGACAGCCAGGGCTACACAGAGAATAGAAACCCTATTTGGAACAACCAAAAAAACCAAGATAACCCCAAGATTTTACCGTATAGCCCTAGTGTGGCCTTGAACTCAAGATAGTCCTGCCCTAGGCACATGAGTGCTGACATTACAGGCTAGCATCACAGCTCAAAACCTATTCTTTAAAGTACTGAAGGGAGACAGGCATGGTGGCACACGCCTTTAATCCCAGCACTCAGGAGGCAGAGGCAGGTGGATCGATGTGAGTTCGAGGCCAGCCTGGTCTACAAAGGGAGTCCAGGATAGCCAAGGCTACACAGAGAAACCCTCTCTCAAAAAACCAAAAACAAACAAAAAACCAAAATCAAACCTATCCTTTAAAGTGCTGAAGGGTGTGTTACTAAGGGGTGGCCAGGATGCCCAGGGAGAAAGGCTACTCATGTGGTCATTTGGAAGCTGCTCATGGCCAGTGCTGAAAGGCTGTGGGCAAGAAAGTGCTCTGTCTGACCTCTAGTTCACCCACCCACAAGCTGTTTCTTTGCAGATTCACATCCACTACGCAGTGCTGGCAGGAGGCGTGGCCATGGGTGCCCCATGTTTCGTGATTACTTCCCCTTGGATCGCCATGCTGCTGGGCTTCGCAGCTGGGTTGATCTCCATCGGGGGAACCAAATGCCGCCTGGTAAGGGACTGGAATGCTACCACCCTTTGCTTTGCCTCAACCTAGTGGCATGGAGGTCGCCGGGTGGGTCATGGGTGCATGAAGCAGGTATTGACACTTGCTTTCTTAAGCCAGATGGAAAGCTGGGATGTCTTAAGGCTAAGCTACATGGGCACACTCAGGGGAAGACACCTGTGACAGTGTGGCTTTGAAGTAGCCTTTATAGTCAGAGAAACCGAGTCTTAAAAAAACAAAAACAAAAACAAAAACAAACAAACAAACAAAAAACCCAAAAGCAGGCATTTCTTTTTTCTTTTTTCTTTTCCAGAGCTAAGGACAGAACCCAAGGGCCTTGCGCTTGCCAGGCAAGCACTCTACCACTGAGCTAAATCCCCAACTCCCAGACAGTACTCATCTTAACCATCTTAACCACTGAGCCATCTCTCCAGTCCGTTCTGTCATTTTAATCTTTAAAAACATTACATTGCTGGGGGTGATGGTGCACGCCTGTAATCCCAACACTCAGGGAGGCAGAGGCAGGTGGATCGCTATGAGTTCGAGGCCAGCCTTGTCTGCAAAGTGAGTCCAGGACAGCCAAGGCTACACAGAGCAACCCCATCTGGAAAAACCAAAATTCAAAACCAAAACAAAACAAAAAAAACCCCAACTATTGGATTTGATCAAAGCTAGGCCCGTCTGCCTTTCACCTGCAGTGGGCACAAATATCTCCTATCTCTATCTTTTCTGGCTTTGAAAGCCTGGGTTGAAAGCAGCTGTTACACAGCAAAGCATGGTTCATCAGCCGACACAGACATGTTCCCTCTGGGCTCCAGGCCCTGATAAAACACCATGGCCAAAAGCCACTTGGGGAGAAAGGGCTTATTTCCTCTTACAGTCGGTAGTCTGTCATTCGGAGACATTAGGGCAGGAAAGTGGAGGCAGAAACCGGTGTGGAGACCAAGTGATGCTTGCTGGCTTGCTCCCCATGCCTTACTCAGTTTGCTTTCTTATAGAACCCAGAACCGGGGCTGGAGAAATGGCTCAGAGGTTAAGGGCACTGAGGTCCTGAGTTCAATTCCCAGCAGCCACGTGGTGGCTCACAACCATGTATAATGTGATCTGGTGCCCTCTTCTGGCCTGCAGGTATACATGCAGTACAGAACACTGTACATAATAAATAAATAAATAAATAAATAAATAAATAAATAAATAAATAAATAAATAAAGAGGTGGGAAGTACTGGCCTTATCTCTTAGAATAACCAGGGGTCTGGATTTTCACTCTGAAGATAGTGGAGACTGAAAGGAGAGAAGAGACCTGCTGAGGGCACAAGTGGAGGGGCTGTGGGGACAGAGGGTACCATGTGGATAGACGCTGTCATCCCGACTTCTCATTGCCTGTTGTCCTTTGGGAGAACTTACAGGAGACATTTGGCAGCAAGGAGAGACATTCTCGGTTGGCATGCTATTGAGTCGTAGCAACTAGAAGCCAGGGGTGTTGCTCACCTCTGTACAGTACAGAGAGGGTGGTCTCCCAGTCCTGGCACAGGATTAGAGCCTCAAAGGTGAATGGCATCTGCGTTAGAGACTCTCCTTCTCAGAATGTGACCAGGAGACAGTCAGCACTGGTAACGGTATTGGCTACTCTCCTTGAGGGGCAGGAGGTGGGTAGGGGGGGATTTCTTTTGGCTCCTGGTTTGCAGGGACACCATCCATCATGGTGGGAAAAGCATGGCCACTAGCAGCTCTCTGGCAGCGGAAGCAAGGAGCAGCTGCTCGCTCACATGTCAGTGGACCGCGAAGTAGAGAGCTTGGAACTTAACTCCTGCCAGACGTCGCTCCCTAAAATGCTCTACAGTTTCCTAGAACAGGATGAAGGGGGCGGGGGTTGGCAGACAGTCAACCCCATAAACCTGTGAGGGCCATGTCACATTCCAACTGTGACAACGTCACCTGGAAATTTGTCAGAATTGCAGAATCCCGGTCCTCACCCCGTAGCCACAGTCACTTGATCCTCTGCATGTGTGTGCACAGGTGTGCACATGTTTGCATGCCTGCCTGTGGCTGGAACCCAGGGCCTTGCATCTTTTTTGTTTTGTTTTGCTTTTGTTTTTCGAGACAGGGTTTCTCTTGTAGTCCTGGCTGTCCTGGAACTCACTTTGTAGACCAGGCTGGCCTCAAGCTCACAGAGATCCGCCTGCCCCTGCCTCCCAAGTGCTGGGATTAAAGGCGTGTGCCACCATGCCCGGCTTTTTCTCGGGCTTTAAAAAGAAAGATTTCATTTATTTTTACGTGTATAAGGGCTTTGCCTGTATATATGTTTGTGCACCGTGGGTAGCATGCTGAGGCCAGAGAGAGAATTGCTGGATTCACTAGAACCGGAATTACAGATGCTGGCAGCTGAACTGCTGAGTCATCTCCCCAGGCCCCTTCTTGGCATTTTTTTAAAAAATGTATTTATTATTATGTGTACAGTGCTCTGCCTGCATATACAGCTGCAGGCCAGAAGAGGGCGCCAGATCTCACTATAGATGGTTGTGAGCCACCACGTGGTTGCTGGGAATTGAACTCAGGTCCTCTGGAAGAGCAGGCGGGGGGCTCTTAACCGTTGAGCCATCTCTCCAGGCCCCTTTCTTGGCATTTTAAATGTTTCCTGGAAGGGGTGTGAATATGCCTTTAGGGCTTGTTTCTGCGAGCCTCCATGTCCTCTCCCTTTGGTGGCCCTGATCTCGCGGACCTGTGGAAGAGTTAGGATGGGACTGCGGGTCTTATTTACAGATCTCCTTATAATGCTGTTTTTTTTTTTTTTTGTTTTTTTTTTTTTTTGTCCTAGGTGTGTTTGCAGATTCAGAACCCCAGTGGGATCCACCACACCTTCGCCTTGCCTGGTCTGCTGGGAGGGGCCGCCTACTTCCTGCTGTTACAGTACAGATACTCTAACACCAAGTGTGTTGCTCCACGTCTTCTCTTAACCTTCATGCAGCTTGTGCGGAAAATGTAATCCGAGCCAGTTTATTCAGAAACAGCTCCCATCCCCCGCCCCCAGACAGGGTTTCTCCGTGTAGCCCTGGCTGTCCTGGAACTCACTCTGTAGACCAGGCTGGCCTCGAACTCACAGAGATCTGTCTGCTTCTGCTTCCCAAGTGCTGGGATTAAAGGCGTGCGCCACCACCGCTGTAGCTCAGATTGGCCTGGGACTCACTCAAGCCCCAGCATCCTGAATGCTGAGAAGACAGGTGTGAGCCACCTCACCTGGCTTCTGAAGGGTTCCTTGTATGGAGCTATCCAGGCCACATCTTCTCGAAAAGGGGCATCTTAGGAATAGGGCATAGGTACATAGTCTTGAGGCCTCACAAGTATAGACAGGGCACGCCAAGCGTGCCTTTAAACCCAGCTCTCAGGAGGCAGTGGCAGGCAGATCTCTGTGAGTTCGAGGCCACCCTGGTCTACAGAGCTAGTTCCAGCCAGAGCTGCACAGAGAAACTGTCTCAAAAAAAAAAAAAAAAAAAAAAGCAAAAGCCAACCAATCAAACAAAAGAGAGTAGCCTTGAAGCCATTCCTATGGGTGGTGGTGAAAGCTTTGGGGGAGGGGGCAGAGGAGAGTTTAAAACTGTACCCAGTGTTCCAAAGTTCTTGTAATTGTCATAGGTTTCAGAGAGGAGACTAAGTCAGGTATGCAGTTTGATTCTGAGCTGAAAGACACAGGCTAGGGTGATGCCCCAGCAGGCTCTGAGCTCTGTCTTCTTCTTCTTCTTCTTCTTCTTCTTCTTCTTCTTCTTCTTCTTCTTCTTCTTCTTCTTCTTCTTCTTCCTCTTCCTCCTCCTCCTTCTGTTTTCTCCGTAGCCTTGGCTGTCCTGGACTCGCTTTGTAGACCAAGCTGGTCTCGAACACACAGTGATCCACCTGCCTCTTTCTCTCTTTTTGTATTCCTACCTGCCTGTGGAGTGTTGGACTGAAAAAGAGGAGCAGTTTTCAAAGCGGCTTGAGTGGGGGAAGGGGATGTGGCTCAGCCTACAGACCCTTTAGCACCACATAAGCTGGGTGGTGGCATACACCTGGACTCCCAGACCCTGGAAGGTGGAGGCAGGAGGACCAGCAGTTCAAAGTCATCCCCTCCCTGGTAGAGGTGGAGTCTACCACATAGTGTGCTTGAGGCCGGCCTGAACTAAATGAACTCTGAGGGGAAGACGTGAAAGCTGGCTGGTCAATGCCTCTGACTGTAGAAATTGTCCTGAAGAGGCAGCGGTGATCAGGCTTGGGATGATCACTAGAGTCTGGGGATTTTAATGTGACAAAGAGGACTGGGGAACGTCTCCTCCTGTCCCAGCTACATCTGCTTAGCTCTACATGAAAAGGGCAGGGGCATGCCAGCTGAGGGAAGGACACTTGGTTTCTTCCCAGCCCTCCCTGGCAATGTCACCACTAATGCCATCTGTCGTGTTTGTCCCCGATGCCTGTAGCCGGATACCTGAGTGGCCTCTCTGCTTTGTCCATTCTAGGATGCTCAACCTGATGGTCAATGACATTGGGGCTCTCAGCTTTGCCGTGGCGATGGGAATGCTCTCTGGATTACTAACAGGTCAGTACATGTTTCTGTACTAGAGAGTGCCCTGGTACACGTGTGCATGCCCCAGTACATGTGTGCATGGCTGGGTATAGGTGTGTATGTCCTGGTACATGTGTGCGTGGCCTGGTATAGGTGTGCATGCCCCAGTACATGTGTGCATGCCCAGCCCCTTCCTTCCTTTGGTGAAGTAGACTGCTCAAACAATGTTTTGGGTTTTGTTTTGGTTTTTTTTTTTGGTTTTGGTTTTTCAAGACAGGGTTTCTCTGTGTAGCCCTGGCTGTCCTGGACTCACTTTGTAGACCAGCCTGGCCTTGAACCCACAGAGATCACCTGCCTCTGCCTCCCGAGTGCTGGGATTAAAGGCTTGCACGCCCACGCCCAGCTCGATGACTTTTTTTAAAAGATTTTTTTTTGTTTTATTTTATGTGTATGTGTTGACTCTGTTTCTTAGCAATTAAACTTTATTATGCAACCCAACTAGCTTATAAAAGAAGGAAAAAGGTTAAAGGGACGAAAGAGTGAACCTTCCGGTAGCCGTTCCACGGGACGGATCCTTAGGTGTCTCTCTGGCCGGCGTGCTGATCCAGCTTGTCCGCTGCCCCTGCACGCTCTCCCCGCTCCCGACTTTGTTATTCTCTCTTCCCCAACTCCTTCAGTCACGTGGGAAGGACCGGCTCCTTCTCCCGGTGAGGGTCCATTAGAAAGACAATAGTCCAGGTGGGGTTCCCAGGTCTGCTTCCTAAATTCCAGACCCAGGATGGCTCCACTCAGTCTGTCACAAGGTATTCATGGGGTGCCCCAAGGGTAAAGCCCGCCAAGATTGCTCCCACCTGTGACAAAGCTTACTCCTTCCCACATGTATGGGTGTTTTACATGCATGTATGTCTATGTAACACTTGCATGTATGTGTTAGTGTTGGTCCATGGAGGCAAGAAGAGCTACACACAGCTGGGAGTCAGCATGTAACTGCTGGGAGTTGAACCTGAGTCCTCTGGAAGAGCAAGTACTCTAAACTGCTGAGCCATCCCTCCAAATGCTGGTTTTTTTTTTTTTTTTTTTTTCTTTGTTTTGTTTTCTTTTTTCTCTTTCTTTCTCTCTCTCTTTCTTTCTTTCTTTCTTTTTTGGCAGGGTGTCTCTCTGTGTAACAGAGCCTTTGCTGTCCTAGACTCACTTTGTAGACCAGGCTGGCCTCGAACTCACAGCCATCCACCTGCTTCTGCCTCTTTATTATGCAGCATCACGCTCAGCCTCTCCCCGGAGTCCTAAGTGGGGCAAGTGGCATCGTTGAGCCTAGGAGGAGGGACTGTACCAAGCTTTGCACAGAAGTCCAAGGGAACCTTTATGCCCCAAGCCTGCCTTGCGTTCCCCCAGGGCACCCTTGTATTGGTTTACTCAACAGCTCCGTATCTGGTCTCTACCATGAGCTGGTTACTCTGGACAACAGGGGACAGAGCAAATTACCCAGCCTCCCAGAGTGGGCACGTGCACTGATCACAATGCATCAAAATTAGCACAGGAGGTCCCTCCCTTACCTTTTGTTTGGTTTGGTTTGGTTTTCAGGTTTTGTTTTTTTGGTTTTTGTTTTTGTTTTTGTTTTTTCCAGACACGGTTTCTCTGTGTAGCCTTGGCTGTCCTAGACTCACTTTGTAGACCAGGCTGGCCTTGAACTCACAGATATCTGCCTGCCTCTGCCTCCTAAGTGCTAAAATTGAAGGCATGTGCCACCAGCCACCCAGCTGATTTCAGTAATCTTGAAGTAGGAAATGAGCTCTGTGTATCTTTTTGTTGTTGTTGTTGTTGGTTTTTTTTTTTTTTTTTGAGACAGGGTTTCTTGAGCTCTGCGTATCTTAACATGTAAGTATTATTTGTTTAAGGTTGCCTCCTGAGTGCCAAAGTGTGGAGGGCTCCCCATGCTGCCAAATACTTTGATGACCAGACTTTCTGGGAGGTAAGATTTTTTTTTTTTTATGGTATTAACATGATAGATTTAGTTTTACTTAGTGTGAAACTGAAAGTGAGAGTGGGGGTGTGCAAGGAGATCAGAGGACACCTAGGAGCCTTTTTCAGGTGCCCCGGGGTTAATGATAAGGAAATGGAGGGCCCACTGGAGACTAAGTCACCTGTCCAGAGTGACAGAGCCAATCAAGGACACAGAGGGCTACAAGTGGGAGGCGGGCATCTTCTGGAGAATTGTCTCCTGACCTCCCGACGTCACGTGGGGCCATCTCACTTATTTCCTGTCACTGAGAAAAAAGAGCCTGTACTGTAGGAACTTACACCAGGGGCTGCCCGTGGCTCCCTCAGTCACATGAACAGCATATAGGAAAACCAAAATGGAGTGGGCGGTTGTTGATGAGTCCCTGTCGCTGGAGGCGTACAAACAAAGCTCTAATGAAGCTGCTGTGGTGGTCCACGTCTGTAACCCCAGCAGCAGGGAAGTCAAGGAAGGACCACAGGTGCAGGGACAGCGCTGGGCCTTGGAGAGTGGTTAGGAGAATTCGGTGCTCGGGGCTGGAGAGATGGCTCAGAGGTTAAGAGCACTGGCTGCTCTTCCAAAGGTCCTGAGTTCAATTCCCAGCAACCACATGGTGGTTCACAACCATCTGTAATCAGATCTGGTGCCCTCTTCTGGCCTGCAGGCATATATGGGAGCATAGTACTGGATAAATAATAAGTAAATAAAATCTTTTTTAAAAAGGAGAGAGAATTCGGTGCTCTTATGGAGGGTTTGGCTTCAGATCCCCCCAGGGGTCACTGGTTCCTGGGGCCCACACCATGTAACGTCACTTCCAGGGGTTTTGGTGCCACCTCTGGCCTCTTGAGACACAGCACACATGTGGGGCACAAACAGACAAGCGTGCACACTCAAGTATACATAAGTGAAAACAAGCAGGCCTGGAGAGATGGCTCAGTGGTCAAGAGTACTGGTGTTCTTCCAGAGGACCTTGTTTGAGTCCTAGAACCTACATGGCAGCTCACAACCATTTTTAAAAAATATTTTTAAAATATTTTTAATTTATTATTATGTATACAGTGCTCTGCCTGCATGTATACCCACAGGCCAGAAGAGGGCATCAGATAACATTATAGATGGTTGTGAGCTACCATGTGGTTGCTGGGAACTGAACTCAGGACCTCCGGAGGAACAGTCAGTGCCCTTAACCATCTCTCCAGCCCCACCCTGACCCCGGCTCACAACTATTTGTAACCCCAGTTCTATGGATCACATATCCTCTTATGGCCTCTGCAGGAACCATGCATGTGCACAGTGCACACACATACATGCAAGCAAAACCTCCACAAACATGTTTTTTTTTATTAAATTAAGCACAATTAAAACCAGGCATGGTTGTGCACACCTCTGAGCCTAGCACTTGGGAAGTAGAGGTAGATGGATCTCTGTAAATTCAAAGCCAGCCTGGTCTACAGAGTTACTTCCAGGACAGCCAGGACTACACAGAGAAACCCTGTCTCAAAACACAAAAAAAAAAAAGTAAAAAAAAAAAAAAAAAAAAAAAAGATGTGGGGTAGTGGTGGCGCACGTCTTTAATCCCAATACTCAGGAAGCAGAGGCAGGCAGATTGCTGTGAGTTCAAGGCCAGCCTGATCTACACAGGGAGTCCAGGACAGCCAAGGCTACACAGAGAAACCCTGTCTCAAAAAAAAAAAAAAAAAAAAAAAAGTGAAAAAAGCAAAAATAACCACACATCCAGGTGTGGTGGTGCTTACTTTAATCCCAGACTAGTCTATATAGTGAGTTCCAAGACAGCCAGAGCCACACAGGGAAACTCTGTCTCAAAACAAATAAACAAACAAACAAACTCAATAAAATAAAATAAATGTGTGCTTTGCCTTCACAGTTCCCTCACTTGGCTGTTGGATTTTAAGCAGAAATGTCTGAGAACAAGGCTGGGCGTGGAGATGTGCCTTTCCTTGCATTCTGTTTGTGTCTGTAACATGTGTTACAAGAAAGTCTTCCAAGTGGTGATCTTAGTTTAAATAATATGTTTGGTTTCATGACAGGTACTATCAGTGCTTTTTTTTTTTTTTTTGGCTGCATTAAAGTTCTAGTCCAATTCTCACCACAACTGTTCCATTCTTCACATACTCAATAAAGCTGCTACCCAGGTGGCTAACTCCTGGCTATGGCGAAAGTAGGGCTATAGGGAAGTTAAGAACGCTCCCATCTGGTCACTGGACAGGCTTTGGATCCAGTAATTTTGTTTTGTTTTGGCTTTTCAAGACAGGGTTTCTCTGTGTAACAGCCCTGGCTGTCCTTGACTCACTTTGTAGACCAGGCTGGTCTCGAACTCACAGAGATCCACCTGCCTCTGCCTCCCGAGTGCTGGGATTAAAGGTGCGTGCCACCACGCCTGGCTGGATCCAGTAGTTTTACAGAGTCCTCAGCCTCTCCCAGCGCTGGGATCCTTACAAGAGCAACAGCAAACAGTTCTAGAACTCATGGAACGCGGCCCACTGGTTAGCACACCCAGAATGGGAGTGTCTCGCGAGGCATAACCCTGAAAACTGTGTGTCCCGAGGACTTCATGCTGTTATGGAGCATAGCTCTGTTTGTTACCCTTGTGGTCCTCATACTCGCCCTAATATATGAATTGTGTGAGTACTATAAGGGGTGTTCCCAGCCCCTCACTGAGGAACATCATTATTGGCAGACATAAGAACAGTGCTTGGGGGACTGGAGAGATGGCTCAGCTGTTAAGAGCACTGAGTACTCTTCCAAAGGACCCGGGTTCAATTCCCAGCAACCACATAGTGGCTCATAATTGTCTGTAACTCCAAGATATTGACACCCTCACACAGACATACATGCAGGCAAAACATCAATGCGCGCGTGTGCACCCGCGCGCGCACACACACACACACACACACAGAGAACTGTGCTTGATCTCTTTCAGGCTTTGCTGCTGGAGCAGATTAATGGTTCAACCATCACCCTAGAAAAGGACCCACAGACACAGATTGCTAACAAAGACCACTATCCTCATATTTCCTTGGGGAAATAGATTCCTCTAAAGATGTTTTTGCTAGTGGCGCTGATGTAGAAAATCTTAGGGAACAATTTGAGGTTAAGAAAAAGTACACTTGGGGCTGGAGAGATAGCTCAGCTGTTAAAGGCTAGGCTCACAACCAAAAATACAAGAAAAAGTACACTCTTAATAGTAAAGCTATTTGAGATCGGTGAGACAGGACCGTAATTAGCACTAGCTGACGTGATTCTCACTGAGGCTGGACTTCAAGGTGACTAATTTCTTTCTTTCTTTCTTTCTTTCTTTTTCTCTTCAAGGAAGGATTTCTCTGTGTAGCCTTGGTTGGCCTGGACTTGCTTGTAGACCAGGCTAGCCTCGACCTAAAAACAATCTGCCTGCCTCTGCCTCCCAGAGTGCTGGCACTACAAGCATGTGCCACTGTACCTGGCGAAACTAATTTCTTATACTTATTCTTTCCCCTCAGCTTCCTGATATGATTTAATAGAAATTATTAATGAGTAGATAAGCACCTTTAGGACTTAAGATAGAAATGGCTGTTTCTTATATAGAAGTTTAGATTTATGATCCTTTTAAGATTTTTATGAGTTTTTAAGATAATTGATTCTTTCTTTGTAACTGCAAATTGCTGCCTGCCAGCAAAGAAAAGCTGGTTGAGAAATCACTTTGCTTGCTCTTACTTTGTTAATATGTAACAAGTTGCTTAGTAACAAATGTATACGGGTTCTTAGAAATAACTTTTCATGTTTGTTTCTCACCTATAGTACATAAAACATTTGATCATGCGAAGGTATAGGGAGCATGGTTGTTTTTTTATGTATACTCGTTGTAATAATTTACTTAAAGAAAAATAGAATGTAAGCACATAGTGATTTTTATACTGCTTGAAAGATCTTGCTGGGGTATACAAGATGTGGGAGAAATAATAAAGTTGTTGGAACTTGCTCTTCTGAGTTTGTTTCCTCCACCAAATGTATATATGTGCATGTGTATACTAGCTGGTTGGGTTGGAACTCTCTCCTTGGAGTTTGTTCCATCCATCAAGATTTGTGTAATGTGTACATGTATGTATGTACATATGTATGTGTACGTATGTATGTATATATGTGTAAAATAAAAGAAGCTTGAAGGAAGAAGCTTGTTGGAACCCACCTGCTGGAACCTACCTGTCTTCATCAAATGTAAGTGTGTGTGTGTGTGTGTGTGTTTTCTCTCCTTTCCTTTTTTTTTCCTTTTTTTAGATGCTTACCACCATCAGTGGAAGCCCCCACTAGGAGCCATCAGCCCTAGCCCCCCACTTACATGGTAGCTGTAAGGCCCAGCCAGGAAGCCATCAGCACTTTAGATCTGGCTCCTCAGTCTGCCACCATCAGGGGAAGCCACCGCCGGTAACAATCAGTTCCGGCCTGGAAGGTTGCCCTCAGAGAAAGTCTGCCGCCGATCTACGTCTCGCCTCAGTTTCCCCAGTAGATGTCAAAGCTGGTCTTCAATACTCCAGATCATGGGGAGAGAGTGGAGCCAATTGTGGGGTGAGGGAGCACACTCTCAAGTTCCTAAGAGGTGGGCTCACCCCTGACAGCCCTGCCAAATTCCATCCTCCGTGGACTTGTGATGTCAAGGGGACAGAGCAGTCCTTTGTGTCCTGACAAGCCAAAACCATTCATACCCACACCCAGTAGGTATGGACGAGCCCACACATCTATGCCATCTACAACACATGGCTCCCAGAGGGTGATCGCAGCAGCTAATGAGGGCCAACACTCAAGGCTTAGCGCTGACGAATTTCTACCGTATTTTCTGAGGTGGGAGCCTGGGACACAGGTGTGTGCAAGAGTTCCAGTGGGGGACAGACTACCAGACTCCCTGACAGCTGGTGGATATAGTGCTAACCAACCCTGTGGCCTGCTGAGTTTATTTATTTATTTTTTGTTTCTTTTGTTTTGTTGGTTTTTTGAGACAAGGTTTCTCTGTGTGGCCTTGGCTGTCCTGGACTCGCTTTGTAGACCAGGCTTACCTCGAACTCACAGAGATCTACCTGCTCTGCCTCCCAAGCACTGGCATTAAAGACATGTGCCACCACCGCCCAGCTGGCCTGCTGAGTTTAGATTACCTGTTCAGACATGAAATGACGTCACTAAACAAGTTATCCCGAGCTGGATTATATCCTAGGAATTGTCACCTGACACAGCACCATGTCTGTGCCTTTCCCTCTTCCCATTCATGCCAAGTGTGGAGTGAACCATATGCATCCACCAGGAACCGGGGGTCACAGCTGGTCACGTGTTCTTACTCTGAATTAGCAGTACAGCGGACACAATGTCCACAGAAGGGATAGGCCCCTGGCGGTGGCCTGGGCTTCTCTAGCATGCTCTCGAACTTTCTGAAAGGCCATCAGGTACTTCTTACGCAGAGATGTTTGCCACTTTCTTTTTTTTTTTTTTCCAGTGTTCAAATATCTTTTATTGGAAGGCCATGCATTGCCTTCATTTATTATATTTGAAATCACTGTACAGTTACTTTTTGTGAAAACACTGCCTGCATTTTCTAGTAAAAAAAAAAAAAAAAAAAACCTAAAAATTTTCTTTTGCTTGCCTGTATTTCTTTCAGAATTTCTTCATACACTGTGAGCTTTTTTATTCTTTTTTAAACTTATGTATTATTATGTACACAGTGTTCTGCCTGCAGGCAGGTCAGAAGAGGGCATCAGATTTCATTATAGATGGTTGTGAGCCACCATGTGGTTGCTGGGATTTGAACTCAGGACCTCTGGAAGAGCAGTGGGTGCCCTTAACCGCTGAGCCATCTCTCCAGCCCCACACTGTGAGCTTTTGTTTCTTCAGCTTCTACAAGGCTGGTGTTCTCTGTGCAGCCTCCTCTGCTGGCTTCAGGAAATCCATTCCCACTTAGCAAGGAGTATCTCTATGAGCTGCAGAGCTGATGCACACGGCAGTCAAGTAAGTCTGGTGCATCTTATGTGCTCAGTTCTCCTGGAAATCTCCAATGACCCAAGAATCTACACCCAAAACCTTCAGTTATGCAGTATTGTTTTTAAGTATAAACTGCAAAAAGTCTGGACCACTGTGTCCAGGGCCACCGTTTGGCCTGGGCAGTGCTACCAATTCCACCATTCTACTGCTGCCAGGACGGCAAACATCACTCCTGTAAAGTGCCATCTTTCACATCCTCAATATATTGTCTGTAGTACAGTTCTTAATGTGAACAGATTGGAAGGTCCTGACTTGCATGTTTTGATGGGTTTTCTGGGTCAAGAGAGTCCTGAACCGCTTTCATAGGTTATCTTTAGCTATTTACATTAAAAATGTAAAAGGAACTTTTTTTTTTTTTTTTTTTTTTGGTTTTTCGAGACAGGGTTTCTCTGTGTAGCCTTGGCTGTCCTGGACTCACTTTATAGACCAGGCTGGCCTCGAACTCACAGCAATCCGCCTGCTTCTGCCTCCTGAGTGCTGGGATTAAAGGCGTGCGCCACCACGCCCAGCTAAGGAACTTTTTTTGTTCTTTGAGACAGGGTTTCTCTGTGTAGCCTTGGCTGTCCTGGACTGGATTTGTAGACCAGGCTGGCCTCACACTCGCAGAGATCTGCCTGCCTCTGCTCCACAGTGTTGGGATTACAGGTGTGTGCTACCATGCCTGGCTTATAAAAGGAACTTTTAGTCACCTGTTTTTGTTGTTGTCTTGGAGGCTTACTGCCTCTGTCTGCTAACCTAGGCCTAGTCCTGGAAGCTTCTAGCCTCCATACAATCTAACCCAGGCCTAGAATGTGTTCAGCCTGAGACTTACTGCTTAATAAGCTCTCCCTTACTTGTTCTTACTGAGCACTGGGCTGGCTGCTTCACCTCAATTGACTTATTCAATCTGGCGCTTCCCTCCGCCTCTGAATTGCTCTTCTTGGTCTTAAACAACCTCCAGGAGCTCCTGGCTCCTTCTCATCCTCTGGTTCCTTTGGTCTTCACCCGAGTTCTCCCTCTGCCACCTGCCTCCTATCACTGTCCTGGAAAATTGCCTCCTCTCTCTGCATTGCCCCAGAGCAGCTTTCCTTTCCTCTCTCTTCTCGAGTTGGGCGAATCCTATTCTGTCAAATTTTCTCTGATTCATCACTTTCTTTTTCTTTTCTTTTCTTTTTGTTTTTGGAGACAGGGTTTCTCTGTGTAGCTTTGGCTGTCCTGGCCTTGCATTGTAGACCAGGCTGGCCTCGAACTCACAGGGATCCACCTGCCTCTGCCTCCTGAGTGCTGGGATTAAAGGCGTGCGCCACCACTGCCCAGCATCACTTTCTTTTTCTGCCACTCAACTTATCAGTTTCAAACATGGGTGCTTGCTTCCTTTTACAAACTAACTTTACTTTCATTGTTTGGAATTAAAGGCATGCACCACCTTGCTTGGACCTAAGCTTCTTTACCTGATACTTGCTCTATACCAGGCTGGCCTTGAACTCAGATCTGTTTGCCTCTGTCTCCTGGATTAAAGGCGTGTTTGTGTTCCAGCCGGATCACACAGACCTAGAAGGTCTTTGGATGTGATCTCTTGCCAAAAACCAGCTATGTTCTGAATTAAGATTTCCCTACAGAAAAGGAAGCCACAGAATCTTCAGTAGAACCAAACAAACCAAATACAAAATATAACAAGAAAGAACTCTGACCACTGAATAGTTTTTAACAACAAGAAAACGTTTATACATTATTCAACATTGGACACAGAAGAAGCCAAGCTTAGTAAACACTTGGAACCCCAGAGCTGATGCTTACCCCGAAGACCCACCATTTCTCCATAATCAACTCTTTTTTTTTTTTTTTTTTTTTGGTTTTTCGAGACAGGGTTTCTCTGTGTAGCCTTGACTGTCCTGGACTCACTTTGTAGACCAGGCTGGCCTCCATAATCAACTCTTTAGACCATGATAGAAGCTGAGGAGTTACTCTCACCAGCAGTTTCCTTTCCTGTTGTCAAAGCCGATCGGGGCACACCACACTAGGCTGTTGCAGTTTACATAGGAGTTCTCATGATTCTAGCATTATACAATTTCAAGCTGACATTATCCTCAGAAATCAGTTTAGAAAACAGTATTACAAAAGACTGAGTGAGCAGTGAGGGAAAAAAATCCCATGCAGGTGGCTGTGCTGCAGAGGCAGGCATCTTCACTGCCATAAGTCCTCCGTGCGACCGAACTTAAACACCAGCCCTCTGTGGACAGAGCAAGAAACACAACATGACTGCCTGGGTTGGGAAACTTCGAGAACAGTAAGAGGTAGGTGACTGCAGAAACATCGCCTGAGAGCCACACACACTGACTGTCCTAGAGACATGAACTCTTCATGATGGCTCGACTGCTTTAGTGTCACTGTCCCCAAACCAGAGCTCTTCCTGCTGAGGCTTCTGAAAAGCCAGCCGGTGTTTGGTAGGTGACAATTACCTACTTGATTCAACAAGGCTTTATGGGAGTAGATGGAGGATGGAACCCAAGGCTTGGGGCTGAGCATGCTAGCGCTGAGTTGCAACCCCACCCGCATCCGTCCCTCCACCTTTTTTGGTTGCCTTGGTGTGTGAGGCCCGTACAGACAAATCTGATAACTCATGTCACATACCTCAGCAGGTATGAGGGTGGGGGTGGGGGGTGGGGAGGAATGGATAGGGGGTTGGAGGGTGGGCACATATACCAAACACCAAGGAGGCCGAAACACAGAGCTCAATTCTCCCTGAATGAGTTCTGCTTTTTGTTTTTATGAAATGGGGGTGTCTTCTGTGTACGTATAGCCTTGGCTGGATCCTTGGACTTATAGCAATTCTCCTGCCTCTGCCTTCTGAGGTTGAGATTAGCAGCACAAGCCATTATGCCCTGCTTTCAGTTTCTGAATCCTCTGAGGTGATTCAGACAGGAGCAGGACAGCGGCTCCTTGGGTAAAACCTGTGAAACCCTCACAGCCCCAGTTCCCAGGAACCGATGTGAAGGTGGAAAGCGTGCGTGAACCACCTGTTAAAAGTTGTCCTCTGGGGGCTGGAGAGATGGCTCAGAGATTAAGAGCACTGGTTACTCTTCCAAAGGTCCTGAGTTCAAT